>NC_041388.1:276877196-276883256 GCF_002162155.2 Triticum dicoccoides
GACAGCATGCATGGTCCGGTCTACAATCCGGCTCACCGTGTTTGGACGGGGCAGGACCAGGCGAACCTCTCCTCCATCCAGGGGTCGCTCTCTCTGGCTGTCGTCGGGCTTGTTGTCTTCGCCAAGACGTCTCATGAGGCCTGGACCATCCTTGAGCGCTCATTTGCGGCGCAGTCTCAGGCTCGTGTCTCTGCGCTCCGTCGTCAGCTTGGCGAGTGCGAGAACCTTGACTCCACGGCCACGGAGTTCTACAACAAGGTGAAGGGCCTTGCTGACACGTTGGCCTCCATTGGACAGCCGCTCACCGACTCCGAGTTCAACTCCTTCATCGTCAACGGGCTCGACGAGGAGTATGATGCTTTGGTTGATATCATCAACGAGCGGGGCAACTCGACTCCCATGATGGCACATGAGTTCCACTCCCGTCTTCTCCTCACCGAGCAGCGTGTTGAGGCGCGCCGCTCCAAGCCAGTCACGGCTCCCTCTCCACGAACGCCGCCACTAAGGGTGGCCGTAGCTTGTCCAAGGGGCCGCCCCCGGCTTCGTCATCGTCGGCTCCCCCCGCGTCTGCAACCTTACCAGGGGCCGGTGGTCGACGCGTGTGTCAGTTGTGTGGCATTGAGGGGCATTGGTCCTCCAAGTATCACAAACGCTTTCAGCGGAGCTTCCTTGGTCTTGGAAATGACGGCAAGGATACACGCAACTTTGCCTGTCAGGTTGCCATGGTTGATCGTCCGGCGCCGCAGAAGCAACAAGGACACACTCAGTCCTACTCCATCGATCCTCACTTGTACATGGACTCTGGGGCGACGGAGCACCTGACGAGCAAGATGGGGAAGCTTCACACTCGTGAACCCTATCACGACTCCGACAAGATCCACATCGCCAATGGAGCAGGTATGCACATCTCTCATATTGGTCAAGCATCTCTTCTCACTAGACATGTGTAACGCCCCGAGACCGTTGTGTGAGGTGTCCTCCAGTTATTCGCTGTTGTTGCCTTGTCATTTGTTTGTGTGTCATGCATTTCATATCATGTCATCATGTGCGTCACATTTGCATACGTGTTCGTCTCATGCATCTGATCATTTTCCCAGTTGTCCGTTTTGCAATCCGGTGCTCCTATGTCCTCCGGCGCCCTCTTTTGCCTCTTTTCGTGTGTGGGTGTTAAACATTCTCGGATTGAACCGAGACTTGTCAAGCGGCCTTGGTACACCACCCGTAGACCGCCTGTCAAGTTTCGTGCCATTTGGAGTCCGTTTGATACTCCAACGGTTAACCGGGGTACCGTAAAAGCCTCGTGTGTGTTGCAGCCCAACACCCCTCCAAAGTGGCCCAAAACTCATCCAAACCCCCTCCATCCTCTCGGTCGTTCAATCACGATCGCATGGCCGAAAACCGCTCCTCATTTAGACTATCCTAACTCCCTCTACCTATAAATATGTGCTCCCTCCCAAATTCTCGCGCAGATAAACCCTAACCTTCGTCCACCTCGCGCCGCCGGACAAATTCGTCCGCGCCGGACATGTCCAGCCGCCACGTCGCTCCGACCAATGGGAGCGCAACACGTCACCCCGCCGCCGCTCCCCTCCACTCACAGCGTGACACGTCGACACGCCCACGCCCCACTTCGTCGCGAAGCCCATCTCCGGCCGGCCCCGGGCCCGAGGAGGCCCGCGCCACGCCGCCTCGCCGGATCTTCGCCGGCGCCTTGCCGGAGTTCCCCGTCGCCGCCTCGGCTTCCGCGCCACCCGCTTCCACTCGCTGGAGCTTGCCGGACTCCGACGAGCCGCGTCGCCCACGCTCCTCCACCCGTACCCCGCTGCCGGATCCGCCATGCCCCGTCGCCTTGCGCTGCTCCGCCAACCACCGCGCCATGCTCCGCCACTCTGCCAGGCTTGCCGCCCGCCATGGACGAGCTCGCCATGCTCAGCCACTGGCCGAACCGCCTCCGCCAGCGCCCTGCCGGACCTCCTCCTGCCATCCCACGCCACCACGGGTCGCCGCCGGCCCCGCGCGCCGCCCCGCACCCTTCTCCGGCCGCCGCCTCCGCCGTGCTGTCTCCGGTCGCCCTCGCCAGAGCCGCCCTCGCCAGAGTCGGATCCGATCGAATTCGTCCAGGTGGGACGAGATCCACCGGTCCCCAAACCAAACACGGTGCCCCGATCCTGGATCTCTTCGTCCCGCTTCTCTCCGTCCCGCGTTGACTTTTTGCGGAGGTAAAATTCCACCGTCCCGAGGATCTCAGTAACTTTATGCCCCTATTCATCGCATCATAACTTCATCACCGTTGCTCCGATTCGTGCGTGTGGTATATCGAAATGTTCATCTATTTGTCCTCTTCATTTTGTTCCATTGTGCCATGCTCGTTTGAGTCCGTCTTGATGCCCAAATGGTTGATGCAAGAGTGATATATAATGTTAGTCCCTGTTTCTTATCAGATTATGATCATTTGTCATTTTTGTCATGATTAATGTGTGTTGCATATGGCTATGAGCTCTACATGTATTTTGTTATATGACATGCCATCTTTACAGGGGTGTATGCCATGTATTTTTGTGATCAATGTGGTGACTAGCACAAGCATGCAAAGTAGCTCTCGTGATGTTGCTGATTTCAGGGACTTAGAATTTCACTAAGTCCTTTTCCTGTTGTTATTTTTATGCCATGTATTCTTGTTGCTACAGAGTGATCCATGCCTCTTTTGAGCATGTTCAGTAAGGATGATTTTGACATATTGTTATGCTCTATCCATCCATGTCTTTGTTTGCAATTATGGAGTGCCCTAGCATGACTCAATCTTGCTCTACTTTTGCTATAAAATCTTCCTGGCAGATTGTTTACATGTTAATCAATTTTGCCAAGGTTGTTGTAGTTGATCCTTGCATGATATGAGATTGTTCTTGCCATGTTTAGCTTCTTTATCATGTCTTCTTGTTGGTTGTATGCTTATTTTGTCATGCAATGCTTTGTGGTGAGTGCATCGAGCTCGCAAACATGCCTTCGTAATTCTGTTTATGCCATGTCCAGTTTTCTGCTAAGTCTGAATCTGTTAACGAAACTTGCTATGTTCACATGGTTGCCATTGTATCTTTTGATCCTTTTTGGCTTATGGTCAGTAAGGGACTTTTGTTATATGCTTTGAGTACTTCCATGCCATGCCTTGTTTTGCCATGATATGTTCCTGTAGCACGTTGCTATCTTGCTCTAAACATTGCTTCCTGATATTAAATCCTGACATGTTATTTTCACTAAGTCTGTAAACCTGATATCTTTTGCACTTTTGCCATGCTTGTTTGAACCTGTTATTGTGTGATTTAGCCGTAGCTCAGTGTTCATCTTTTGTCAAGCATCTTGAGTGGATCACTGCCATGTGCTTTGTTGCTATGTTAGAGTGCAGTAGCTTATTTTTCTTGATGCATTTAGATGGCATCGTGCTGTTAATCGCAGGATCGTGCCATTATTGTTTTGCTTGCCATTTCCAAACCGTGCATCCGATTCCGGTGATCTTTATATAGATTTCGACCGAAATCATCTCATCTTTCCAGCGGCACTCTTGGTTTGCCAAGTTGAGGCCTGGTTCAATCTTTCCCTTCTGAATCACGCATATGCATTGCATATTACATCCCGCATATCATGCCATGTTTTGCATCATGTTGCTTGCGCATTGCACCGTGGTTGATTGTTGTTTCCTTTGCTTGTGTTCTTGCCTTGGGTAGAGCCGGGAGACGAGTTCGTGTTCAAGGAACCCGTTGAGTACGCTTACGAGGATCAAGCTTTCGTCTTCTCGGAGAACTTTGCAGGCAAGATGACCATACCCTCGAGATCACTTCTATCTTTGCTTGCTAGATGCTCGCTCTTTTGTTATGCCTATGCTGCGATACCTACCACTTGCTTTATCATGCCTTCCATATTGCCATGATCAGCCTCTAACCCACCTTGTCCTAGCAAATCGTTGTTTGGCTATGTTACCGCTTTGCTCAGCCCCTCTTATAGCGTTGCTAGTTGCAGATGAAGATGAAGATAGAGTTTGTTCCATGTCGGAACATGGATATTTTGTTGGGACATAACAATACATCTTATTTAATTAATGCATCTATATACTTGGTAAAGGGTGGAAGGCTCGGTCTTATGCCTAGTGTTTTGTTCCACTCTTGCCGCCCTAGTTTCCATCATACCGGTGTTATGTTCCTTGATTTTGCGTTCCTTACGCGGTTGGGTTATAATGGGAACCCCTTGACAGTTCGCCTTGAATAAAACTCCTCCAGCAACGCCCAACCTTGGTTTTACCATTTGCACTAACAACCTATCACCTTCCCTTGGGTTCTGCAGACTCAAGGGTCATCTTTTATTTTAACCCCCCCCCCCCGGGCCAGTGCTTGTCTAAGTGTTGGTCCGAAACAGAGCCACCTGCGGCGCCACCTCGGGGAAACTTGAGGGTTGGTTTTAGCTGTACATAGTGTTCATCCGGTGTTGCCCTGAAAACGAGATATGTGCAGCTCCTATCAGGATGTCGGCGCATCGGGCGGTCTTGCTGTACCATTGTCAAAATGTCTTGTAACCGAGATTCCGAGTCTGATCGGGTCTTCCTGGGAGAAGGAATATCCTTCGTTGACCGTGAGAGCTTGTGATGGGCTAAGTTGCGACACCCCTGCAGGGTTATGAACTTTCGAAAGTCGTGCCCGCGGTTATGGGCAGATGGGAATTTGTTAATGTCCGGTTGTAGATAACTTGACACTTAACTTAATTAAAATGCACCAACTGCGTGTGTAGTCGTGATGGTCTCTTCTCGGCGGGGTCCGGGAAGTGAACACGGTGTTGGAGTTATGCTTGAACATAAGTAGTCTAGGATCACTTCTTGATCATAGATTCTCGAACGTGCTTTGCCTTCTCTTCTCGCTCTCATTTGCGTATGTTAGCCACCATATATGCTAGTGCTTGCTGCAGCTCCACCTCATACCTTTTCCCTACCCATAAGCTTAAATAGTCTTGATCGCGAGGGTGTGAGATTGTTGAGTCCCCGTGACTCATAGATTACTTCCAAAACCAGTTTGCAGGTGCCGATGATACCGTGCAGGTGACTCAACCGAGCTCAAGGAGGAGCTCGATGAAGATCGTGTTCGTTGTGTTGTTTTCGTTTCCAATTGATTAGTAGTGGAGCCCAGTCGGGGCGATCGGGGATCTTTTGCATTAGGGGTTGTCTTTCTTTATTTGGTTCCGTAGTCGGACCTTGATTGTATCTGGATGATGTAATGCTATATTTATGTATTGTGTGAAGTGGCGATTGTAAGCCAACTCTTTATCCCTTTCATATTCAGTACATGGGATGTGTAAAGATTACCCCTCTTGCAACATGCCTACAATGCGGTTATGCCTCTAAGTCGTGCTCCGACACATGGGAGATATAGCTGCATTGTGGGTGTTACAACATGCCAATAGGAGTCTTCAGCTCCGTAATGTTCTTAGAGTTCCATCTGTGACACGTAATCTTATTTCAGTTCCTAAACTCACACGTGATAATAATGTGCTTTGTGAATTTCATCCTTTTGATCTTTTTATTAAGGATCGGGGCACAAGGGACATTCTTCTTAGTGGGCGGCTGTGCCAGGGCCTCTACCGTCTGGAGCATCCTGGCGTCGCTTGCGTTTTCAGTGGAGTTCGGGTCTCTCCGTCACAGTGGCATGCTCGTCTTGATAATCCGGCCACACCTATTGTCCGTCATGTTTTGCATCGTCATGAGCTTCCTAACTTGTCTAGTAATAAAGATGTAGCAGTGTGTGATGCTTGTCAGCAGGGGAAGAGTCATCAACTTCCCTTTTCGGATTCCAGTCGTGAGGTGAAACATCCTTTAGAGCTTGTGTTTTCAGATATATGGGGTCCTGCTCAGACTTCTGTCAGTGGTCATAATTATTATATCGGTTTCGTTGATGCTTATAGTCGCTTTACCTGGCTTTATCTTATTAAACGTAAATCTAGTGTGTTTGACATTTTTGTTCAGTTTCAAAAACATGTTGAACGCCTTCTCAAGCACAAAATTGTTCATGTCTAGTCGGAACGGGG
>NC_041388.1:276883357-276884276 GCF_002162155.2 Triticum dicoccoides
TCGCAACCTCAACTCCTTCTTTCAGTCGCTTGGGATCGCTCACCGTTTCGCATGTCCACATACACATCAGCAAAATGGTTCAGTAGAATGTAAGCATCGTCACATTGTTGAAGCTGGTCTTACTCTTTTGGCCCATGCATCTGTTCCGTTTCGGTTTTGAAGTGATGCTTTCACCACTGCATGCTTTCTCATAAACCGTACTCCCACTCGTGTTTTGAACATGAAGACTCCCATTGAGATTCTCCTTAATGAACAACCTGATTATACCTTTTTCAAGGTTTTTGGGTGCGCCTTGTGACGCCCGGGTAATCAAGCTACAGTAACCCTCTGGTAATAATGCCATGTCACCACGATTACCGTTGTTAATCTCGTGTTAGTTCGAAACCGTTTCAAATTCAAATTCAAAATCTAGTCAAATGGTAAAAGTTTTGAAAAGTCAAATCTAAAATGTTCAAAGTGTAGCAAATAAATCATAGATGATTATGGTGGTGGATCCAAATTAACATACGATGTTTAAGTGCATTAGATAATAGGAACAGTCGCTGAAACAATAATTTAAACGTCTCTTAAATAATTAAATTATTAAAAACTACTTTTTATAACTACAAGAATAATTGTGGCAGTGGTATAAATACTATTAGTAATTTAGGTGCTAACTATATGTTTTACAAAACTAAAACAATTATGGTAATAAAATTAAAACAGAAAAAAAGCACCCCCCCCCGCTGGGCCTACCAGCCCAGCTAGCCAGCCGGCCGGCCCAGCCGGCCACTTCGCCTCTGGCCTACGAGGCCACCTCCCCCGAACCCTAACCCTCACCCGATCCCCACTTCCCCCCCACTCTCCCCTCACTCCCTCGATCCAAATCGGGATCGAGGCGACCACGCCCCCGACCCCGACGACATCGCCCCGACGCACG
>NC_041388.1:276885281-276890314 GCF_002162155.2 Triticum dicoccoides
GTAACTCGGATTAAAATATTTTCAACATGAAAGTTGCTCAGAACGACGAGACGAACCCGGATACGCAGCCCGTTCGTCCGCCACGCACTCCTAACATATCAAACTCGCAACTTTCCCCCTCCGGCTCCTCTGCCCGAAAACGCGAAACATCGGGGATACTTTCCCGGTTGTTTCCCCCCTTCACCGGTATCACCTCATACCGCGTTAGAACACGTCTAGCTCTGCCTGTTATCCTGTTATGCACTTGCTTGCTATGTATTTACTGTTTCTTCCCCCCTCTTCTCTTCGGTAGACCCCGTGACGATGCTGATGCCCCAGTTCGACTACGGAGTTGACGACCCCTCTCTCTTGCCAGAGCAACCAGGCAAGCCCCCCCTTTGATCACCAGATATCGCCTACTCTTTTCTCTATACTGCTTGCATTAGAGTAGTATAGCATGTTACTGCTTTCCGTTATTCCTATCCTGATGCATAGCCTGTCCTTGCTACTACTGTTGTTACCATTACCTGCTATCCTACTGCTTAGTATAGGATGCTAGTGTTCCATCAGTGGCCCTACACTCTTGTCCGTCTGCCATGCTATACTACTGGGCCGTGATCACTTCGGGAGGTGATCACGGGCATATACGATATACTTTACACAGTTACATTACCTGTGATACTGTTCGGAGATGGGGGCTGAAGGGGCAGGTGGCTCCATCCCGGTAGAGGTGGGCCTGGGTTCCCGACGGCCCCCGACTGTTACTTTGTGGCGGAGCGGCAGGGCAGGTTGAGACCACCTAGGAGACAGGTGGGCCTGGCCCTGGTCGGCGTTCGCAAATATTTAACACGCTTAACGAGATCTTGGTATTTGATCTGAGTTGGCTACGAGCCTATACGCACTAACCATCTACGCGGGAGTAGTCATGGGTATCCCGGCGTCGTGGTATCAGCCGAAGCCTTCTTGACGTCAGCGACTGAGTGGCGCACGACGGGTTGGACTGCGTTAATGCAACTTCCTTTGTAATGGAGGTTGCTAGGTCTGCTCACCGGCCGCGTACGCAACGTGCAGGTGTGCTAAGGGCGATGGGCCCAGACCCCTGTGCGCTTAGGTTTAGACCGGCGTGCTGACCTCTCTGTTGTGCCTAGGTGGGGCTGCGACGTGTTGATCTTCCGTGGCCGGGCATGACCCAGGAAAGTGTGTCCGGCCAAATGGGATCAAGCGTGTTGGGTAAGTTGGTGCACCCCTGCAGGGAAGTTAATCTATTCAAATAGCCGTGATCTTCGGTAACAGGACGACTTGGAGTTGTACCTTGACCTTATGACAACTAGAACCGGATACTTAATAAAACACACCCTTCCAAGTTCCACAGACAACCCGGTGATCGCTTTTCCACAGGGCGACGAGGGGAGGATCGCCGGGTAGGATTATGCTATGCGATGCTACTAGAGATGCTACTGCGATGCTACTGGAGATGCTACTTGGAGATGCTACTTGGAGGACTTCAAACTACTCTCTTCTACTTGCTGCAAGACGGAGGCTGCCAGAAGCGTAGTCTTCGACAGGATTAGCTATCCCCCTCTTATTCTGGCATTCTGCAGTTCAGTCCACTGATATGGCCTCCTTACACATATACCCATGCATATGTAGTGTAGTTCCTTGCTTGTGAGTACTTTGGATGAGTACTCACGGTTGCTTTCTCCCCCCTTTTCCCCCCTTTCCTTTCTTTCTAGTTGTCGCAACCAGATGCTGGAGTCCAGGAGCCAGACGCCACCGTCGACGACGACCCCTACTACACCGGAGGTGCCTACTACTACGTGCAGCCCGCTGACGACGGCCAGGAGTAGTTAGGAGGATCCCAGGCAGGAGGCCTGCGCCTCTTTCGATCTGTATCCCAGTTTGTGCTAGCCTTCTTAAGGCAAACTTGTTTAACTTATGTCTGTACTCAGATTGTGTTGCTTCCGCTGACTCGTCTATGATCGAGCTCTTGTATTCGAGCCCTCGAGGCCCCTGGCTTGTATTATGATGCTTGTATGACTTATTTTATTTGTAGAGTTGTGTTGTGATATCTTCCCGTGAGTCCCTGATCTTGATCATACACATTTGCGTGCATGATTAGTGTACGACTGAATCGGGGGCGTCACAAGTTGGTATCAGAGCCGACTGCCTGTAGGAATCCCCCTTCCACACTCCTTGGCCGAAGTCGAGTCTAGACATTGCAAAAACTTTTACTAACATGGCTGTGTGCCTTATGGGCCCACGTCGCCATTGGGTGGTATTAGGATCTTTTACTCCTCGACCTTTACTCTGGGATTCTGAACTCTCTTCTATTCGGGTTAAACGATTTTTGCTAAAAATCTAACATTAGGATCTCGTTGTCACTTTCACCCCGGAGAGCCCCTAATTATTGATGATCGTCTGCTGCACCAGAAGACCCCGAAGATACTCTCCGCTGTTAACCCGAGAACTTGTGTTCATCGCGTTTGCAATTCCCCTTCCACCGTCAACCCTTATGGATAACTACTTGAAGTTATTCTTACATTCATCCCCAGTTGGTCTTGTTATTACAAGATACCCCGAAACACTCGTCGTTGTTTCGATAATCCTTTGAGCTTACTGCCTCACTGTTCATTGACACCTGAATACCCCTCCGGTTAATTCTCGCACTTGTTGAGTATCCGCTCATCCCCCCAGTTGTTCATGTGTTACACAAAAGTCTTCGAAATACCACCCGATATTCCGAAAATCCTCAGCAATCTATTGCTCTGGAATTTCTTGTTTGCTTTCATTATGATTATACCCATAAGTATAGAAATCTTATTGACATTCCTTGTCATTATCATTTTGAGTCTGTTGACTCAATATGTTGCGAATACACGCAATCATCATTGATCCTTATAAATTACCTTTCCGGCGGAGCTTCCATTCTTTTAACTGGAATTGGTTCTCGACCAATCCAATTGTCGTTGATTGTACCCTAAGGCTATTCAACTTATCCATCCCTAATCAGAGCATTGCTTCTGATCCCTTGATTTGGAAATCATAATTCCTTTGCATTTGACAATTGAGTTAGTCAGTTGTTTCTATAATCTGATCTCCTTGCATTCTTCTTCCTCTAGTTGAGTACCGATACTCGTATCAGATCCTTTGTGGACCATCAAGTCCTTTGTTGGATTGTTATCCGACAGTGTCCTACACATTTGATCACCTTGTGAGTTCTTCCCCTGATACATAATGCCTTTGTTAAGTTGTATCCTCTGCTTGGCCAACCATGCTCTGCTTTCGGGCTTGTGTTAATTACTCTTGAAACTTGTGGTATATGTTTCTAAGAAGCCCCTATGGGCTGAACATATGCCTTCTCTAAACCGTGTGAACCCGAAAGTTTTCACGAGTCATACTCTTCTGGTGCTTCACCAGATAAAATTTCAACACTGCAACTTCATCGAACGTGAGAAGTGAATGAAAGGTTATGCATTGGAGAAGTGGGAGTCGACCTTGAACTTGTGTTCATGCCCATGGACACGATGTAGATCTTATCATTAAAGCTTCTCTTAAATGAATTATTCCTTTGGTATAAGTTCATCTTTAATCTAGGATCTGGCCTTTTGCAATCGTGGTTCCGACCATGATTGTTCTTCTTTGATCTCATTTCTCGGACAAGTTAAAACAATTGTCTTCTATGGATCAATACACCAGTCCAACCTTTACTTTGATCTTGTGTCGAGTATTACCCCCCTGGTATCTCGAGATTATCATGGAACTGCATAACCTTTATGAGTTCTTCATCAAGTGCTACCTTCCCACTGATTCCAATTTTTCGCGGGCTCTGAGTTATTGAACACTCAAAGACACCGATAACTGAACCGAGTCTGCTCTACGGTTCAACAACTCTTCAGTAAGCTTCTATAAGTACGAGTTTGTACCTGATCATGCCATTCCTAGCCTGTTTGGCTATATCATTGTCGTGACGATTCTAACTGTGCTACCTCGTCCTTATTCTCGGAGCACCAATTTTCGACGATGAACTAACCTTACATCGATCCTCATCGTCATATCATTTCGCCTTGAACAACAAGCTTGGTTTCGAGTTTGTGTCGTACCCTTGGTTCCAATAACCTTTCACTTCATCATTACTTGACTTGATGTCGTTACCGATCGATTACATCTTCATGAACTCTCGCGACAAAGGTGTTGTGATCATCAACATTCTGAGCTCATCCAGGATATCAATTGAATTCATGATGAGAAATACCATCCTTGCCCTCGATGAATTGTATTACCGTCGACCACTTTATTGCCCTCCCACCAACACAAGCTTGTTCATGTTTGGTGTTATACCTTGAGTTCCTTGCTATCCAGCCATTGTTCTTCTTTACCTTGGAGTATTACCATCCTTTATGTCAAGAATGTTCTAAGATTTGTTCCACCTCTTGAGAATTCTTGACATAGAAATACTTCTCACCATCACCATTCTTTCTTGGTCCTCGTGTTAATTCCAACAAGTGAACGGTGTTGTTTGGATTCTTTCCTTCTAGCAACCCTAATTTTTTGAAGTTAATGGTCGAAAGTTCATTCTTAGACTATTGACTATTGAATCACCATTCTGACATTGGTCGTGCAACCCAACCCATATTTCGGGTGCACCTTTCAACCAATGTTTAATTGTGTATGTTTTCCTCGAGCATACATCATTATACCATTTGATCTAACAAATGTCATCTTCTTGTTCACATTATCGTGGAAATCCATCCGTTTGGAATTCTCGATGAATTGTCGCTGAGCCCATCAGCCACCTTCTCATCCCCTCCTTGGTTTAATGATGAACTATTGCTTCAGAAACCCGCTCCCATAGTTCATTTCTCGAGGATCTTGCAATGTCATTTCGACGATTTGTGTTGCACCTTTTTCCTCTCGGACCCCCTGAGTCTGAGGTTTCATGACACCAATTGGATATGAATCTCGGTCAGATATGATGGTTGGGGACAACTTTCCAAGAGTTATGATGTTGATCCTTTGATGACCCGGTAACATGATGTCATGCCTAGCACCCCCCC
>NC_041388.1:276890562-276892421 GCF_002162155.2 Triticum dicoccoides
TTTTATAATTCCTGATGGATCCATTGAGTATCTAAAGTCCGACCTTTGTTTGAATACCATGCCAGTGCTATCTCAAAAGTTTGTCTGTGGAACTTTGATTTTCAACAAGAACATTTGAAGCCCAATGCTAAATGTTTCCTGCTAAAATTATCCAAACACCGCTGTATGGGTAATGTCATGAAATTTCTCTCCCCTACCTAAAGAGTTTTCTACATTATATCCTGTCATGGATATCATGCTCTGCTTGTCCTTGGGAAGGATATACCCTTGAAATATGTGTTTAAACACATTTTCCTTTTCATTGTTCTGTTTAATCTGATAATCTTATTTTCCTTTCCATTGGTTGGATTAACCTTTCTTGAGGTCTATATAATCTAAGCAGTATTATTTTCCTGCTTATGTAAGCACCTCGTGGTACAAATCTGCCAGTAAGACCCTGTTACTATTGTTGGTGACATTTCGGTAACCACCGATGGACGAGAACATTGCCTATTGGTCCGCCTCGATGCAACGAGCAGGAAAATGGTTCTCTTCGTCCCTCGCCCTTGGTACCAACGTTGTTGCCGACATAACTGACATGGTACTCCCTGAAATGCCTTACTTACATGATCGTGCAAGACGTCATCACCCTCCTTACTTTTAAAACCACATGGTGGGCCCATAACCCATAGTTCCACAGGATCGAAATCTGACTCTCCTGTACACCCCCTGTTTCCAAAGTTATTCCTCCCGCGTGGACTCGTATGTAATTCGTGAGCCACCTTCTGATGAGATCATCAATTCTGCCATCGGACACAATAATTATTCCGTGGCTTTAAAACCACTTTCACCTTCTGACTAGGCATTGAACGATTGCCTGGCTGCCTGAAACTTCTTATTGTACCTTCCAACTTTACTCTCGATGTGTTTTATTTGTTCAACTCGAGAGGTACTCATATGCTCATTCATGGGTTAATCCCAGATCATTACCCTTATAACATACTATCGTTGCCAATATGCCTCGTTACCTATTCGTAAATACGATGAAGATCCCGAAGAAAGGATGCCGACTTCATCATGATGACCTGAAGCGGAGAAATGAAAACATCAATGTACTGGACCGGTCTCTTCGAGAAGAGCAAGCCAGAATGAGAAGACCCGCTAGATTCGTTACCAAACCTCCCCCCCCCTTTCACTACCTCTTAAATCTCGGGACGAGATTTCTTGTAGTGGAGGAGAATTGTGACGCCCGGGTAATCAAGCTACAGTAACCCTCTGGTAATGATGCCATGTCACCACGATTACCGGTGTTAATCTCGTGTTAGTTCGAAACCGTTTCAAATTCAAATTCAAAATCTAGTCAAACGGTAAAAGTTTTGAAAAGTCAAATCTAAAATGTTCAAAGTGTAGCAAATAAATCATAGATGATTATGGTGGTGGATCAAAATTAACATACAATGTTTAAGTGCATTAGATAATAGGAACAGTCGCTGAAACAATAATTTAAACGTCTCTTAAATAATTAAATTATTAAAAACTAATTTTTATAACTACAAGAATAATTGTGGCAGTGGTATAAATACTATTAGTAATTTAGGTGCTAACTATATGTTTTACAAAACTAAAACAATTATGGTAATAAAATTAAAACAGAAAAAAAAGAAGCACCCCCCCGATGGGCCTACCGGCCCAGCTAGTCAGCCGGCCGGCCCAGCCGGCCACTTCGCCTCTGGCCTACGAGGCCACCTCCCCCGAACCCTAACCCTCACCCGATCCCCAGTTCCCCCCCCCACTCTCCCCTCACTCCCTCGATCCAAATCGGGATCGAGGCGACCACGCCCCCGACCCCGACGACATCGCCCCGACGCACGTCGCCGTCC
>NC_041388.1:276893057-276970885 GCF_002162155.2 Triticum dicoccoides
GATCTGGGGGCTCGCCCAGTCGGGCGCCGACGCCCAGCGCCCGCACCCACGACAGCCGCAGCGCCCGCAAACCCACTAGGCCCCCTGGGCCAATGACAAGGGGCCCCCACCCCCTGAATGAATTTATAAAAATAAAAATAATTAATTAATTAATTAGAGAAATAATTAACTTAATTAATTTTGTTTAATTAAACTAAATAACTAACTAGACTAATTAAACATTAGTTGTCTAATTAACCAGTTAGTTAATTAGTATGACAGTGGGGCCCACCCCTAATTAATTCTGATTAGATTATATTAAATTTGGATAATTAACATGTGTCTCTGACCAGTGGGACCCACTGGTCAGGTTGACCAGTCAACTCTGTTGACTGCTGATGTCAGCATGACATCATGCTGATGTCATTAAATCATTTTCGAATTAATTAGATAATTAATTAAATCCCAGAAATTAATAAAATCTTTAGCAAATCATATCTTTCATTCTGTAACTCGGATTAAAATATTTTCAACATGAAAGTTGCTCAGAACGACGAGACGAACCCGGATACGCAGCCCGTTCGTCCGCCACGCACTCCTAACATATCAAACTCGCAACTTTCCCCCTCCGGCTCCTCTGCCCGAAAACGCGAAACATCGGGGATACTTTCCCGGTTGTTTCCCCCCTTCACCGGTATCACCTCATACCGCGTTAGAACACGTCTAGCTCTGCCTGTTATCCTGTTATGCACTTGCTTGCTATGTATTTACTGTTTCTTCCCCCCTCTTCTCTTCGGTAGACCCCGTGACGATGCTGATGCCCCAGTTCGACTACGGAGTTGACGACCCCTCTCTCTTGCCAGAGCAACCAGGCAAGCCCCCCCTTTGATCACCAGATATCGCCTACTCTTTTCTCTATACTGCTTGCATTAGAGTAGTATAGCATGTTACTGCTTTCCGTTATTCCTATCCTGATGCATAGCCTGTCCTTGCTACTACTGTTGTTACCATTACCTGCTATCCTACTGCTTAGTATAGGATGCTAGTGTTCCATCAGTGGCCCTACACTCTTGTCCGTCTGCCATGCTATACTACTGGGCCGTGATCACTTCGGGAGGTGATCACGGGCATATACGATATACTTTACACAGTTACATTACCTGTGATACTGTTCGGAGATGGGGGCTGAAGGGGCAGGTGGCTCCATCCCGGTAGAGGTGGGCCTGGGTTCCCGACGGCCCCCGACTGTTACTTTGTGGCGGAGCGGCAGGGCAGGTTGAGACCACCTAGGAGACAGGTGGGCCTGGCCCTGGTCGGCGTTCGCGAATATTTAACACGCTTAACGAGATCTTGGTATTTGATCTGAGTTGGCTACGAGCCTATACGCACTAACCATCTACGCGGGAGTAGTTATGGGTATCCCGACGTCGTGGTATCAGCCGAAGCCTTCTTGACGTCAGCGACTGAGTGGCGCGCGCCGGGTTGGACTGCGTTAACGCAACTTCCTTTGTAATGGAGGTTGCTAGGTCTGCTCACCGGCCGCGTACGCAACATGCAGGTGTGCTAAGGGCGATGGGCCCAGACCCCTGTGCGCTTAGGTTTAGACCGGCGTGCTGACCTCTTTGTTGTGCCTAGGTGGGGCTGCGACGTGTTGATCTTCCGCGGCCGGGCATGACCCAGGAAAGTGTGTCCGGCCAAATGGGATCAAGCGTGTTGGGTAAGTTGGTGCACCCCTGCAGGGAAGTTAATCTATTCAAATAGCCGTGATCTTCGGTAACAGGACGACTTAGAGTTGTACCTTGACCTTATGACAACTAGAACCGGATACTTAATAAAACACACCCTTCCAAGTTCCACAGACAACCCGGTGATCGCTTTTCCACAGGGCGACGAGGGGAGGATCGCCGGGTAGGATTATGCTATGCGATGCTACTAGAGATGCTACTGCGATGCTACTGGAGATGCTACTTGGAGATTCTACTTGGAGGACTTCAAACTACTCTCTTCTACTTGCTGCAAGACGGAGGCTGCCAGAAGCGTAGTCTTCGACAGGATTAGCTATCCCCCTCTTATTCTGGCATTCTGTAGTTCAGTCCACTGATATGGCCTCCTTACACATATACCCATGCATATGTAGTGTAGTTCCTTGCTTGCGAGTACTTTGGATGAGTACTCACGGTTGCTTTCTCCCCCCCTTTTTCCCCCTTTCCTTTCTTTCTGGTTGTCGCAACCAGATGCTGGAGTCCAGGAGCCAGACGCCACCATCGACGACGACCCCTACTACACCGGAGGTGCCTACTACTACGTGCAGCCCGCTGACGACGACCAGGAGTAGTTAGGAGGATCCCAGGCAGGAGGCCTGCGCCTCTTTCGATCTGTATCCCAGTTTGTGCTAGCCTTCTTAAGGCAAACTTGTTTAACTTATGTCTGTACTCAGATTTTGTTGCTTCCGCTGACTCGTCTATGATCGAGCTCTTGTATTCGAGCCCTCGAGGCCCCTGGCTTGTATTATGATGCTTGTATGACTTATTTTATTTGTAGAGTTGTGTTGTGATATCTTCCCGTGAGTCCCTGATCTTGATCATACACATTTGCGTGCATGATTAGTGTACGACTGAATCGGGGGCGTCACACGCTTGCTGGCCGCATCTTCGTCCATATAACAAGCGCAAGTTTGAGTTTCGTTTCAAGAAGTGTGTCTTCCTTGGTTATAGCTCTCTTCATAAAGGTTACAAATGTCTTCATGTTCCCACAAATCGTGTCTATATATCCCGGGACGTCGTGTTTGATGAACATGTTTTTTCCTTTGCCAAACTTCCTGTGTACACTGCTGAACCACCATCTATGCATTCATCCTCTGTTGCCTCTGACCAATTTGATGATGTTGCATATTCTCCTATATTGTTGCCTAATCATGGTGCAGGCACTGGACGTGGGGCTCATTTGGAAATTTTGGAGGCACCATCGCCTCCCTCTTCGGTCTCACCAGCGGCTCACGACGATCAGGGTGCGCCCCTGCATGGCCTCAGTCCTCGTGCACATGCACGTTCGACCGATCACCCAGCGACGCCGTGCGTCTCGATGCCCCATGCCTCTGGGCCGGCACCTCTAGTCTCTGGGCCGCTTGCGTCGGCGCCTCTGGCTCCTGGGCCGTCCGCCTCGGCGCCCTTGCCGTGTTGGAAATATGCCCTAGAGGCAATAATAAATTGGTTATTATTATATTTCCTTGTTCATGATAATCGTTTATTATCCATGCTAGAATTGTATTGATAGGAAACTCAGATACATGTGTGGATACATAGACAACACCATGACCCTAGTAAGCCTCTAGTTGACTAGCTCGTTGATCAATAGATGGTTACAGTTTCCTGACCATGGACATTGGATGTCGTTGATAACGGGATCACATCATTAGGAGAATGATGTGATGGACAAGACCCAATCCTAAGCCTAGCACAAGATTGTGTAGTTCATTTGCTAAAGCTTTTCTAATGTCAAGTATCATTTCCTTAGACCATGAGATTGTGCAACTCTCGGATACCGTAGGAGTGCTTTGGGTGTGCCAAACGTCACAACATAACTGGGGGGCTATAAAGGTACACTATAGGTATCTCTGAAAGTGTCTGTTGGGTTGGCACGAATCGAGATTGGGATTTGTCACTCCGTGTAAACGGAGAGGTATCTCTGGGCCCACTCGGTAGGACATCATCATAATGTGCACAATGTGACCAAGGAGTTGATCATGGGATGATGTGTTACGGAACGAGTAAAGAGACTTGCCGGTAACGAGATTGAACAAGGTATCGGGATACCGACGATCGAATCTCGGGCAAGTACAATACCGCTGGACAAAGGGAATTGTATACGGGATTGATTGAATCCTCGACATCGTGGTTCATCCGATGAGATCATCGTGGAACATGTGGGAGCCAACATGGGTATCCAGATCCCGCTGTTGGTTATTGGCCGGAGAGTTGTCTCGGTCATGTCTGCATGGTTCCCGAACCCGTAGGGTCTACACACTTAAGGTTCGGTGACGCTAGAGTTGTTACGGGAAATAGTATGTGGTTACCGAAGGTTGTTCGGAGTCTCGGATGAGATCCCGGACATGACGAGGAGCTCCGGAATGGTCCGGATGTGAAGATCGGTGTATTGGACGAAGGGTATTGGAGTCCGGAAGTGTTCCGGGGGTATCAGGCTATGGCCAGCATGACCGAAAGGTGTTTCGGGAGCCCCGACAAGTGTGGGAGGGCCTCATGGGCCAAAGGGGAAGGGGCAAACCAGCCCACTAAGGGGTGGTGAGCCCCCCACACCCTTTCCCATGTTACTTGGGGGGTTGGGGCGCCTCCACCTGGCTTGGGAGGCAAGCATCCACCTGCTTGGCTTGGGGGGCAAGTCTCCCTAGGATTTTCCCTAGGGAGATCCAATCTGCCTAGCCGCCGCCCCCTAGGGGAAACCCTAGGGCGCCTCCCCTCTCCCCTTGCCCCTATATATAGTGGAGGGGTGGGAGGGCAGCCGTGACCTCTTCCCTGGCGCAGCCCTCCCTCCTCCAACTCTTCCTCCTCCTCCGTAGAGCTTGGCGAAGCCCTGCAGGAATACCACAAGCTCCACCACCACGCCGTCGTGATGCTGGAGTTCTCCCTCAACTTCTCTTCTCCCCTTGCTGGATCAAGAAGGAGGAGACGTCCCCGGGCTGTATGTGTGTTGAACGCGGAGGCGCCGTCCGTTCGGCGCTAGATCGGAATCAACCGCGATCTGAATCGCTGCGAGTACGACTCCTTCATCAGCGTTCTTGCAACGCTTCCGGTTAGCGATCTACAAGGGTATGTAGATGCACTCTCCTTCCCCTTGTTGCTAGATCACTCCTTGGTGATGCATAGAAAATTTTAAATTTCTGCTACGATCCCCAACAGTGGCATCATGAGCTAGGTCTATGCGTAGTTTCTATGCACGAGTAGAACACAAAGCAGTTGTGGGCGTCGATTTTGTCAATTTACTTGTTGTTACTAGTCTTATCTTGATTCGGCGGCATCGTGGGATGAAGCGGCCTGGACCGACCTTACACGTACTCTTACGTGAGACTGGTTCCACCGACTGACATGCACTAGTTGCATAAGGTGGCTAGCGGGTGTCTGTCTCTCCCACTTTAGTCGGATCGGATTCGATGAAAAGGGTCCTTATGAAGGGTAAATAGAAATTGGCATATCACGTTGTGGTTTTGGCATAGGTAAGAAACGTTCTTGCTAGAAACCTATAGCAGCCACGTAAAAACTTGCAACAACAATTAGAGGACGTCTAACTTGTTTTTGCAGCATATGCCTTGTGATGTGATATGGCCAAAAGGATGTGATGAATGATATATGTGATGTATGAGATTGATCATGTTCTTCTAATAGGAATCATAACTTGCATGTCGATGAGTATGACAACCGGCAGGAGCCATAGGAGTTGTCTTTATTTATTTATGACCTGCGTGTCACATAAACGTCATGTAATTACTTTACTTTATTGCTAAAGCGTTAGCCATAGTAGTAGAAGTAATAGATGACGAGACAACTTCAAGAAGACACGATGATGGAGATCATGATGATGGAGATCATGGTGTCATGCCGGTGACAACGATGATCATGGAGCCCCGAAGATGAAGATCAAAAGGAGCAAAATGATATTGGCCATATCATGTCACTATTTGATTGCATGTGATGTTTATCATGTTTTACATCTTATTTGCTTAGAATGACGTTAGCTTAAATAAGATGATCCCTCACTAAAATTTCAAGAAAAGTGTTCCCCCTAACTGTGCACCATTGCGAAGGTTCGTTGTTTCGAAGCACCATGTGATGATCAGGTGTGATAGATTCTAACTTTCAAATACAACGGGTGTAAGCTAGATTTACACACGCAATACACTTAGGTTGACTTGACGAGCCTAGCATGTACAGACATGGCCTCGGAACACGGGAGACCGAAAGGTCGAGCATGAGTCGTATAGAAGATATGATCAACATGAAGATGTTCACCGATGTTGACTAGTCCGTCTCACGTGATGATCGGACACGGCCTAGTTGACTCGGATCATGTTTCACTTAGATGACTAGAGGGATGTCTATATGAGTGGGAGTTCATTAAATAATTTGATTAGATGAACTTAATTATCATGAACATAGTCTAAATTGTCTTTGCAAATATGTTGTAGATGAATAGCTCACGTTGTAGCTCCCTGTTTCAATACGTTCCTAGAGAAAGACCAAGTTGAAAGATATTGTAAGCAATGATGCGGACTAGGTCCGTAGTCCGAAGAGTGTCCTCACTGCTACATAGAAGGCTTACGTCCTTGATGCACCGCTCGATGTGCAAACCCCTACAACGTCGTCTGTGGATGTTGTGAACACCCGACAGACACATCCTGATGACTACTTGATAGTTTAGTGCACCATACTTCACGGCTTAGAATCGGGATTCCAATGACATTTTGAACGCCATAGAACATATGAGATGTTCCAAGAGCTGAAATTGGGATTTCAGGCTCATGCCCGTGCTGAGAGGTGTGAGACCTCTGACAAGTTCTTTTGCCAACAAGATGGAGGAGAATAGCTCAGCTAGTGAGCATGTGCTCAGAATGTCTGGGTGCTACAATCACTTAAATCAAGTGGGAGTTAAACTTCCAGATAAGATATTGATTGATAGAGTTCTCTAGACACTATCACTAAGCTACTAGATCTTCGTGATGAACTATGACATGCCAGGGATGGAGTTGATCCCGGAGCTATTCGCGGTGCTTAAGACCGAAAAAGGTAGAAATCAAGAAGGAGCATCAAGTGTTGATGGTTTAACAAGACCACTGGTTTCAAGAAGGGCAAGGGCTAGAAGGGAACCTTCATGGATGGCAAACCAGTTGCCGCTCCAGTGAAGGAACCCAAGGTTGAACCTAAACCCGAGACTAAGTGCTTCTATTGTAAAGGGAACGGTCACTGGTAGCGGAATTACCCCAAATGCATGGTAGATAAGAATGCTGGCAACTTCAACAAAGTATATACGTGTTATTAATGTGTACCTCACTAGTACTCCTGGTAGCACCTGGGTATTGGATACCGGTTCAGTTGCTATTATTGGTGACTTGAAGCAAAAGCTATGGACTAAACGGAGACTGGCTAAGGGCGAGGTGACGATGTGTGTTGGAAGTGTTTCCAAAGTTGATGAGATCACCATCGCACGCTCCATCTGCCTTCGGGATTAGTATTGAACCTAGATAAATGTTATCAGGTGTCTACGTTGAGCATGAATATGATTAGATCATGTTCATTGCAATACGGTCATTCATTTAAGTTAGAGAATAATGGTTATTCTGTTTACATGAATGATACCTTTCATGGTCATGCACCCTATGTGAATGGTTCATTGAATCTCGGTCGTGGTAATACACATGTTCACGCCAAAAGATGTAGAGTTAATAATAATAGTACCACTTTCTCGTGGCACTGCTGCTTAGGTAATATTGGCGTAAGATGAATGAAGAAACTCCATGTCGATGGATGTTTGGAGTCACTTGATTTTGAATCACTTGACACATGCGAGCCATGCCTCATGGGCAGGATGACTAAGACCTCGTTTTCAGGTACAATGAAACGGACAAGTGACTTGTTGGAAATCATGCATGCTGATGCGTGTGATCCAATGAGAATTGAAGCGTGCGGTGGATATCGCTATTTTCTCATCTTCACTGACGATTTGGGTAGATATAGGTACATCTACTTAATGAAGCACAAGTCTGAAACATTTGAAAAGTTCAAGCGATTTCAGAGTGAAGTTAAGAATCATCATAACAATAAGATCATGTTCCTACGATCTGATCAAAAGGGGATTTTCTGATTTATGAGTTTGGAAATCACTCAAGACATTGTGGAATTTTTTCACAGTTGAAGCCACCTGGAACACCACATGGTAATGGTGTTCCGGACGTCGTAATCGAACCCTATGAGATATGGTGCGATCTATGATGTCTCTTACCGATCTACCCTTTTCATTTTGAGGTTATGCGTTAGAGACAGCTGCATTCACTTTAGATAGGACACCATCTAAGTCCGTTGAGACGACGTCGTATGAACATTGGTTTGGCAAGAAACCAAAGTTGTCGTTTCTTAATGTTTGGGGCTGCGATGCTTAAGGCTTCAGCCAGAGAAGCTCGAACCCAAAGCGGACAAACACATCTTCATAGGATACACAAAGGTGACAGTTGGGTATACCTTCTATCTCAGATCCGAGGGCAAATTGTTTGTCGCTAAGAACGGGTCCTTTCTCGAGAAGGAGTTTCTCTCGAAAGAATTGAGTGGGAGGGAGATAGAACTTGATGAGGTTGTCGAACCTTTACTTCAACCAGAGAGTGATGCAACACAGAAAGATGTTTTCTGTGGCGCCTACGTCTGTTGAAGAGGAAGTTAATGATAGTGATCATGAAGCTTCGGATCAAGTTGCTATCGAACCTTGTAGGTCGACAAGGATATGTACTACTCCTGAGTGGTACGGTAATCCTATCTTAGATATCATGTTGATAGACAACAATGAACCTACGAGCTATGGAGAAGCGATGGTGGGCCCGTATTCCGACAAATGGTTAGAAGCCATGAAATCCGAGATAGGATCCATGTATCAGAACAAAGTATGGACTTTGGTGGACTTGGCCGATGATCGGCAAGCCATTGAGAATAAATGGATCTTTAAGAAGAAGACGGACATGGACGGTAATGTTACCGTCTATGAAGTGCGACTTGTGGGAAAGAGTCTTTTCACAAGTTCAAGGAGTTGACTACGATGAGAATTTCTCACCCGTAGCGATGCTTAAGTCCGTCGGAATCATGTTAGCATTAGATGTATTTTTTGATTATGAAATCTGACAGATGGATGCCAAAACAAGTTTTCTTACCAGTTTCCGTAAGAAAAGTTTGTATGTGATACAATAAAAGGTTTTGTCGATCCTAAGGATGCTAAAAGGTATGCTTGCTCCAGCAATCCTTCTATGGACTAGAGCAAGCATCTCGGAGTCAGAATACATGCTTTGATGGAGTGATCAAAGCTTTTAGGTTTATACAATGTTTGCTAGAAACTTGTATTTACAAGAAAGTGAGTGGGAGCACTACAACATTTCTGATAAGTATATGTGGATGACATATTGTAAGATCTGAAATAATGTAGAATTTCTGGAAAGCATAAACGGTTGTTTGAAGAGTGTTTTCCAAAGGAAGACCTGGATAAAGCTGCTTACAAATTGGGCATCAAGATCTATAGAGATAGATCAAGACGCCTGATGATACTTTCAAAGAACGCACACCTTGACATGTTTTGAAAGAGTTCAAAATAGATCAGTCAAAGAAGGGGTTCTTACCTGAGTTGTATGGTGTGAAGTTGAGTAAGACTCAAAGATTGACCACGGCAGAAGAAAGAGGAAGGACAAAGGTCGTCCCCTATGCTCTTGTCATAGGCTCTATACGGTATGCCATGCTGAGTACCGCACCTGATGTGTGCCTTGCCACATGTCTGGCAAGAAGGTACAGAGGTGATCTAGGACTGGATCACTAGATAGCAGTCAAAATTATCCTTAGAGGAATAAGGAAATGTTTCTCGGTTATGGAGGTGATAAAGAGTTCGACATAAAGAGTTACGTCGATGCAAGCTTAACACCTATCCGGATAGCTCTGAGTAGAGATACCGGATACGTACAATGGAGCAATAATTTGGAATAGCTCCAAGTGGAACGTGGTAGCAGCATCTACGATATAAAGTTTTGCGAAATACATAGGGATCTGAATATGGCAAGACCTGTTGACTACAACCTATCTCACAAGCATAACATGATCAAACCCAGAACTGTTTGAGTGTTTATCACATAGTGATGTGAACTAGATCATTGAGTCTAGTAGATCTTGGATGTTGGTCACATGGCGATGTGACCTGTGAGTGTTAATCACATGGCGATGTGAACTAGATTATTGACTCTAGTGCAAGTGGGAGACTGTTGGAAATATGCCCTAGAGGCAATAATAAATTGGTTATTATTATATTTCCTTGTTCCTGATAATCGTTTATTATCCATGCTAGAATTGTATTGATAGGAAACTCAGATACATGTGTGGATACATAGACAACACCATGTCCCTAGTAAGCCTCTAGTTGACTAGCTCGTTGATCAATAGATGGTTACAGTTTCCTGACCATGGACATTGGATGTCGTTGATAACGGGATCACATCATTAGGAGAATGATGTGATGGACAAGACCCAATCCTAAGCCTAGCACAAGATCGTGTAGTTCGTTTGCTAAAGCTTTTCTAATGTCAAGTATCATTTCCTTAGACAATGAGATTGTGCAACTCCCGGATACCGTAGGAGTGCTTTGGGTGTGCCAAACGTCACAACGTAACTGGGGGGCTATAAAGGTACACTACAGGTATCTCTGAAAGTGTCTGTTGGGTTGGCACGAATCGAGACTGGGATTTGTCACTCCGTGTAAACGGAGAGGTATCTCTGGGCCCACTCGGTAGGACATCATCATAATGTGCACAATGTGACCAAGGAGTTGATCATGGGATGATGTGTTACAGAATGAGTAAAGAGACTTGCCGGTAACGAGATTGAACAAGGTATCGGGATACCGACGATCGAATCTCGGGCAAGTACAATACCGCTGGACAAAGGGAATTGTATACGGGATTGATTGAATCCTCGACATCGTGGTTCATCCGATGAGATCATCGTGGAACATGTGGGAGCCAACATGGGTATCCAGATCCCGCTGTTGGTTATTGGCCGGAGAGTTGTCTCGGTCATGTCTGCATGGTTCCCGAACCCGTAGGGTCTACACACTTAAGGTTCGGTGATGCTAGAGTTGTTATGGGAAATAGTATGTGGTTACCGAAGGTTGTTCGGAGTCCCGGATGAGATCCCAGACATGACGAGAAGCTCCGGAATGGTCCGGAGGTGAAGATCAGTATATTGGACGAAGGGTATTGGAGTCCGGAAGTGTTCCGGGGGTATCAGGCTATGGCCAGCATGACCGAAAGGTGTTTCGGGAGCCCCGGCAAGTGTGGGAGGGCCTCATGGGCCAAAGGGGAAGGGGCAAACAAGCCCACTAAGGGGTGGTGCGCCCTCCACACCCTTTCCCACGTTACTTGGGGGGTTGGGGCGCCTCCACCTGGCTTGGGAGGCAAGCCTCCACCTGCTTGGCTTGGGGGGCAAGTTTCCCTAGGATCTTCCCTAGGGAGATCCAATCTGCCTAGCCGCCGCCCCCTAGGGGAAACCCTAGGGCGCCTCCCCCTCTCCCCTTGCCCCTATATATAGTGGAGGGGTGGGAGGGCAGCCGTGACCTCTTCCCTGGCGCACCCCTCCCTCCTCCAACTCTTCCTCCTCCTCCGTAGAGCTTGGCGAAGCCCTGCAGGAATACCACAAGCTCCACCACCACGCCGTCGTGATGCTGGAGTTCTCCCTCAACTTCTCCTCTCCCCTTGCTGGATCAAGAAGGAGGAGACGTCCCCGGGCTGTACGTGTGTTGAACGCGGAGGCGCTGTCCGTTCGGCGCTAGATTAGAATCAACCGCGATCTGAATCGCTGCGAGTACGACTCCTTCATCCGCGTTCTTGCAACGCTTCCGCTTAGCGATCTACAACGGTATGTAGATGCACTCTCCTTCCCCTCGTTGCTAAATTACTCCATAGATTGATCTTGGTGATGCGTAGAAAATTTTAAATTTCTGCTACGATCCCCAACATGCCGACCGTCTCAGCGCCCCTGGTGCCTCCGTCACTCGTCTCAGCGCCTATGGCCTCTGGGCCAGCCTCGCCACTTCGGCTTGTCACGCCGGTCTCATCGCCCCCTCGGCCTGCCACGCTGGTCTCACCTAGGCTGAGCTCACCCGGCTCCGGCGCCCTCTCACCTGTGCTGGCTGAGGCATCTCCGTCGCTGGCCGGGGCGTCTCCATCACCGTCACCATCACCTCGTCGCCGTCGTCGCTTAGTCCAGTATCGACTGAGCCCTCTCCGGCTCCTGTGGCTCCCGCGGCTCCTCAACGACCACATACGCGGAGCCACAGTGGTGTTTTTCAGCCCAAACAGCGCCATGATGGTATTGTTTCTTGGTTGGCTGCATGTCTGGCTGCTGCTCGTGCGGATCCGACCTCTGAGCCTCGTACGTATCAAGCTGCTTTGAGTATACCTCATTGAATAGAGGCCATGGAGCAGGAGTACCATGCTCTTCTTCGTAACAAGACATGGACTATTGTTCCGCCACCACCCCGTGTTAATGTCATCGACTCTAAATGGGTTTTCAAAGTGAAGAAGCATTCTGATGGGTCTATTGAGCGCTACAAGGCGCGACTGGTTGCCCGCGGTTTTTGGCAGCGTTATGGTCTTGACTATGAAGACACCTTCAGTCGAGTGGTTAAACCTACTACTATCAGGCTTCTTCTCTCTCTTGCAGTTACTCGGGGTTGGTCTCTTCGTCAGCTTGATGTGCAGAATGCTTTCCTCCATGGTGTACTGGAGGAGGAGGTCTATATGCGGCAGCCCCCTAGTTTCTCTGATCCTGACCGTCCTGATTATTTGTGTCGTCTCACTAAAGCACTCTATGGTCTGAAGCAGGCTCCTCGTGCTTGGCATGCTCGTCTTGCGACAGCTCTTCGTGCTCATGGTTTTTCATCATCGGCTGCTGACTCTTCATTATTTTTTCTACAAAGGCCCGAAGTTACTATGTATCTGCTGGTCTATGTGGATGATATTATACTTGTCAGTTCCTCTTCGTTGGCTGCTGCTGCTCTTGTTCGGTCTCTTGGTGTTGACTTTGCGGTCAAAGACCTTGGGAAGCTTCACTACTTCCTTGGCGTGGAGGTTACTTCCGGTTCTGATGGTCTTGTTATGATGCATAAGAAGTACGCTTTGGATTTGTTGCAGTGGGCTGGGATGCTTAAGTGCAAACCGACTACTACACCTATGTCTACAACTAACAAGATCACTGCTGTAGATGGTGAGCTTCTGACTTCTGCTGATGTGAAACAGTATAGGAGTATTGTTGGTGGGCTTCAGTACTTGACGATCACACGTCCAGATATTTCCTTTGCTGTCAACAGTGTATGTCAGTATTTTTAGGCACCTCGGGACACTCATTGGTCTGCGGTTAAGCACATTTTGCGCTATATTCGCTTCACGTTGTCCTATGGTTTGCACATTCGACCGAATCCCTCTGGGGTCATCTCGGCTTATTTTGATGCGGACTGGGCTGGCAGTCCGGATGACAGGCGATCCACGGGGGGCTATGTTGTGTTCTTTGGTTCTACCTTGATCGCCTGGAGTGCTCGGAAACAAGCTATTGTTTCGCGTAGCAGTACTGAAGCTGAGTATAAGGTTGTGGCTAATGCAACTGCAGAAATTATCTGGATACAGTCTTTGCTTCAGGAATTGGGTATATCTCAATCACAGTCTCCTATTTTTTGGTGTGACAACATCGGTGCTACATACCTATCTGCTAATCCGGTATTTCATGCCCGAACGAAACACATTGAAGTTGACTATCATTTTGTACGGGAACGTGTATCTCAGAAGCAACTACAGATCAAGTTCATCTCTTCCAAGGATCAACTTGCAGACATCTTCACCAAGCCATTGCCTCTACCACAGTTCGAGACTTGTCAGCGCAATTTTACCCTTCTAGATTCTTTAGGAAGTGGCTAAGATTGAAGGAGGGTATTAGATTGTATAGTTCCCGTATATGTGTACGTATGATGTAACGTTGTACCCCTTCATTATATATATGTGATAGGCCACCCCTAGAGGGTTGTGCCGGTTCCCCCAAACCTATTGTCTTACACCCAGTCGTGTCGTGCGGGTGCTGCAGCTGGTTCGTTCTTGCCGGAACGATCGATCTACCCGACGCCTATGTAGTTGTGTGTGTATCTGGACAACTTCGTTTGCTAGGTGCACGAGCAAACTTGCAATGAAAATCGATCAGGTGCTTCTGCTAGCTCCTGTGCACGCGCGTGTATAAGGCCAACTCCACCGCGCGACCCCAAACGGACGTCCGTTTTGTCCTGTTTTTGTCCCTTTGGGTAGGGGTTTGGGGTCGTGTCCGGGCCTGTCCTGGGATGCGCTGGCCGTGCGCCCAGCGCGCGGCCGCATCCTTTTGCCCCATGTTGTCCGTCAGGGCCAAGAATTGCCCAAATTTGCATTAAAACTAGTTTCGAACCCAAATATTTGTCTGAAAATTAAAATAGTTTTACAACCCAATTCAAATTGTCTTTAATAAAATAGTTTTACAACCAAATCGAAATTGTCTTGACTGAACATAAAATGGACAAATACATCTATTGGTTGCCAACGTGATCCCACACGT
Source organism: Triticum dicoccoides (assembly GCF_002162155.2). Classification (NCBI taxonomy): domain Eukaryota; kingdom Viridiplantae; phylum Streptophyta; class Magnoliopsida; order Poales; family Poaceae; genus Triticum; species Triticum dicoccoides. The sequence goes on from NC_041388.1 coordinate 276,907,406, forward strand.
GCTCAACCAAGTCATTTTGAAGATTCATATGAGTGTGCCAATCACGCATCTCACGGTGGAATTGGGCAAACTGTTCAAATGTGGCCGGGTCTTGGTGCAGGGGCTCAATATTTTCACCTTGATTATCAAATCCTTGGTCGAAGATACTCTCATCACGCTCGTCCTCGACGATCATGTTGTGCATGATCACACAAGCAGTCATCACCTCCCAAAGCTTCCTTTCATCCCATGACAGTGCAGGGTTTCGAACGATACCCCACCGGGATTGAAGCACACCAAAAGCACATTCCACATCCTTTCTGACACTCTCTTGCATTTGGGCAAATCTCTTTCTCTTCTCACCTTGGGGTTTCGAGATTGTCTTCACAAAAGTTGACCACTGAGGATATATACCATCTGCTAGATAGTATCCCTTGTTGTAATGGTGGCCGTTGATCTCAAAGTTGACAGGTGGGGAGTGGCCTTCTGCAAGCCTCGCGAAGACTGGAGAACGCTGCAGCACGTTGATATCATTGTGAGAACCTGCCATGCCGAAGAAAGAATGCCATATCCAAAGATCTTGTGATGCCACCGATTCTAATATGACAGTGCACCCGTTAACATGCCCCTTGTACTGGCCCTGCCAAGCAAATGGACAGTTCTTCCACTTCCAGTGCATACAATCTATGCTGCCAAGCATACCTGGAAAGCCTCTAGCTGCGTTGGTTGCCAACAATCTCTCTGTATCAACGGCAGTTGGCTGCCTCAAGTACTCTAGGCCAAAGACCTCGACTTGTACATCGACATCAGACATGTTGTCTCACTCATACGCACATACTCATCCACCAGATCGCCTGGAATTCCATATGTAAGCATGCGGATGGCCGCGGTGCATTTCTGGTAGGAGGAGAATCCAAGCTTGCCAAGAGCATCCGTCTTGCACTTGAAGTATGGGTCATGAGCAACCACTCCCTCTCGGATACGATTGAACACATGCCTGGCCATACGAAAACGGCGACGAAATTTATCCGGCCTGAAGAGCGGGGTGTTGGCAAAGTAATCTGCATAGAGCAGGGCGTGGCCTCTCTCCCTGTTGCGGTTCAGGTTGGGAGCACGGCCAGGGACTGACCCCCTCTACCGAGGAAGCTGCCGTTGAATATGGTCATGAACGACCAGTGCAGCCACCACAAGATCGTCATCATCCGACGATGAATCGTCCGATGAACAAAGGAAGTGATGGTAGAAAAACTCGTCTCCACTGTCCATACCTTTGTTGGCAAAAGGTCGAACACCTTGCGCTCGTGGTGGCGAAGAGGCCGCGATGATCACCTCGACGCAGCAGGGTGGTTGCCGACCGGCTACAGGCCGCTCTGGAGCTCTCATGGGAATCTGCCTCGGCCGCCGTGGTACGTCGCTGGCAGTCGTGTCCCCTCTGCCACCGGCAAGGACGGCGAGGGCCAAACCTCCTCCGATCGACGACCAAAACTACGGTGGAAGCGCGGGCGTGGTGGCGGCCATGTCGAGACGTGGTTTGGTACGGACGGTGGGGGGGCTGCGCGGTGAGGAGGCGACCGGAGAATAGCGGCGGCGCCGGCGGCGGGGCGGGGCGGGGAGAGAGGGTGAAGCGTTGGGAGCGGAGGGACTGCTAGTGTCCCCGACAGGCGGGCCACGGGGGGACAAGGGCGTGCGTCGAGGCCGTTCGTGCGCGTCTGTTTCACTCCAAACCGAGCGCAAGTTTGGGCCGAGGATGGGTCGAAAGCGGACGGAATCCGGACATTTGTCCGTTTGCGCCCGCGCGCTGGGCCGTCTCGTTTGTCCCTTTTACCCCAAACGGACGGGGGCGGACAGGATAGGGTCGCGCGGTAGAGTTGGCCCAAGCGTTCTGGCCGGAAGGAATCGCCACCGTCTGCCGTGTTGAACATTGTTGTCGGCTTGGACCGCCTCAGCCTTATCCCTTGCGCCAGCAGCCTTGTCTGATAATGCACTATCCACTCCTTCTCGCAACTCTCTCTCTCTCTCTCTCTCTCTCTCTCTCTCTCTCTCTCGTTCGTGCTCCAGAGAAGGTCGCCGACATTGCCGTTTGTTGTCCTCGTGGCAAGAGACCACCCCGAGCCCAGCTGACATGTCCTGTAGATCTGCCTCGTCTCCCTCTTCGTCCCTCTAGAAGGAATCGTGCTAAGCCGCCACAAATCGACGGCATGGTCTTTGTCTTCTCCGCTGGCCGCCGCCATCGCTCGATCTCCACCTCCGGCGAAAGCCCGATGCCTCTTCTAGCCTCCTTGACTCCTGAGGCTTTCTTCAGTGAGGTTGTCCTCTCATAGTCGCCGTCGGCACCTCGCTCGGCGATTTGCCACGGCTGCCGCACGGTAATTTTTTTAAAAAAATCCTCTGACTTAGTTGTGTTAACTCTGGTCAGCACTCAAAACCGGTTTCAATGTGACCCAAAACCACTGCGGGGCTTGATTTATCCGGTTTTGACAATTTAAGGGGGTAAATTATATGGTATTGGAGTTCAGGGGTTATGGATCCATCAATGTGGATTTAAGGGGAAAAACTATACTTTCTTCTTTTTTTGGTGTAGGACTGGCCCATTCGGGCTGGTGGCTATTGGACCTTGTTTTTCTAAGCCCAGTCGGGTGGGTGTCTGTTAAACGTTTTTTTCCTGTAGCAATTGTGCTGTATACAGACCTATACAAAGAGCATTTGACCATTGTAATTTATGTATTTTTGCAAAAATAAAATTCATGTAAAATTGAAAATAAACACGAAAATTATAGATCATGAAAAAACTTTAAGTTTTACACATATTCATAGAACAAAAGCCTTATATTTTGCAAATCAAAAGAGGCACATATCTCTCACATCAACCAAATCTCACGAACCTAGAGCAATGGCGGTAGATAGTCGATCGATCTCAATAGCCGCAATAATGCAGACCTGCACAAGACCCTTCGTGCCAAACCTCAAGGCGAGAGGGCAGAGCACAAAGCTTCAAAGACTGCATCACCAGCCGCGCAACACCCAAGACACGACCCAAGACTTTGTGTGGATTACAGGGAACTTAATTCCATTACTACTAAGAACAAGTTTCGAATGCCAGTTTTGAAGATCTGTTAGATAAATCACACGAAAAGTGTATATTTACTAAACTGGATCTTAGATCTGATGACATTTCTAAAACTGCTTTCAGGACACATATGGGAGAGATAAGCAATTGGATGGTATTTCAAAATCCTAAACAATGGATGAAGTGGCTCCCACTTGCAAAGCTATGATACAACACTTCTTATGATTCATCCTTAAAGGTCACTCCCTTTGAAGCACTGTATGCTTACAAACCACCACAAATTTGTGAATTCTCTCTTACAAGTCCATTGTCAACTGAAGCTACAATGACAATTTCTGAGAGATAAAAGATGATGCAACAGCTCAAAGCTGACTTGGAGCATGCCCAAGTAGTATTAAATACTTCACTGACATTAAAAGGACAGAAAGAAGTTTTGAGATTGGAGATATGGTCTACTTGAAAATACATCCGTATTGACAAAATGCTTTTGGTCTCAGAGGATCATTAAAACTGATATCTAAATTGTATGATCCTTACAAAGTGATTGAACGAATTGGCTCTCTTTCTTACAAGTTACAACTATAAGTAGGATCTGACACTCATCCAGTATTTCATGTGAGCCAACTGAAGAAACACCTAAAGGACATATGAAAACCATACAATTTAATTGAAGGGATTTTTCTAGGGGTTGGGATTCGTCCACGCCTTTTACCCATTGTACTGAAGAGAATGACACAGAAAAGGAAGGGAAGAGATTCAAACAAAGAATGAAGAGCTCTCGCCCGAGGCATTCCCGCGGGCGGCAGGGCGAACCCTAGCCGCTGTCGGACCGCTCCTCTTCCTCACCTCCTCTCCCCCTCACCGCCGCCAGGCGAAGCCCGGTCGGCGTCGGCGGCGGCGGGGTCCTCTAGCCTCCCTCCCCTGTTGCTCGCGGCGCGGGCGCGACGGCTTGGCAGGGACGCGTCGTTCGCGCAGGCGGCGCGGCTTGCCGGTGGAGCAGCGGCGGCTGCGCGGTGGTTGGGCAGCGTGCGAGGTGGAGTTGGCGGGGTGGCTCTGCTGTGGGTGGTGTCACCGACGGCCCAGATCCCCTTGTCATCCGGCTCCGGCTGCGGCAGCTTGGACTGGAGGGCACACTGCCTTGGCTGGGTGGTGCTCCGGCGAGGCTGAGGGGCCTCCTGCTGCTGTTGGCTGGCGGCGGCAGAGGCTTGGGGTGTGGAGTGTGGCAGCACGGGGGCGGGCAGCGGCCTCAGTGGCGCGCCCCTCTGCTGCAGGGCAGTTCGGGGCTTCCCTCGGGATCCCGGCGTGGATTTGGGCTGCCACGGCGTGGTGGTGGCTCATAGTGGTGGTTCGGGTTGGCTCACGGTGGCGGTTGGACATCTCCGGCGTCCGTTCATCGATGAGCGGCCTGTTTCGGCTTTGACCCCTCTTCTCGTCGTCCGGACACTACCCTCGTTGAAGGGCTGGCCTTCTCCCAGCTGCGGTCCAGTGCTCGTCTCGCGCCCGGTGTTGCGGGATCGACCTCGTCTCGCGCCTGGCAGCAGGACCGAGCTTGTCTCGTGCGCGGCAGCAGGACCGCGCTCGTCTCGCGCCCGACAACAGGACCAAGCTCGTCTCGCGCCTGGCTGCAGAATTGAGCTCGTCTTGCATCCGATGCAACAGGACGGGTCACCGGAGGCCAATTTTGGCCGGGCTTTCGGGTTTCGGCGGTGGGGGCTGCCCAGGAGTGTGAAAGGCGAGGCCTTTCCACCCGTCTCTTTGGTTGGGGTAGCGACGGGGCTCGGGTGAGATGGTGTCAAGGTCTTGGATGCCGGGGCGGCGGCCCTGGTGGTGGTAGCGCGGCGCTCATGGCAGAGCCCGTGGCTTGGTGCTGCCCGGTGACCATGGCCGTGTGGGCGGCATGGTGGCTGGGGTGTGGCGTTCGGTGGCGGTGAGTGTTGGCCGGGGTGAAAACCTGTTCTATCTTCGAACGGACCGGCGGCGGCGTAGCATGTTCCCTTCTTGAAGGCGTCGTCGTGGCTCTCATCGGTCATCGTGTTGCTATAGGGGAAACTCCGATTCTTGGGTCGGGGGTGGCGGCGCGCTAGCGTCGTAACCTTCATGAAGGCACCGCCTTGGAGCACACGGTTCGTCATATGCGGCTTCATCTCTTCGCGGTGGCATGTTCACGGTGAAGGACCCCGATTGCTCTTGTAGTATGAAGGGTGTCGTTGTTGCGCTCAGCGCCTATGTATCCCGCCTTGGGCGTGTATGTGTTGTCGTGGGTTGCGTTTGTACTTGGGTTGTGGTTGATCATTGCTTTATATATAAAGCGGGGCGAAAGCCTTTTTCGGTAAACAAATAATGAACCAGATCGAAGCTCGCGACTTAAGTGAAGATGGACGGCTTGGATCACCTCGTGGGTACTTCACCGACATTTCTCCCTGAGCACCGTTACTTTAAACATTCACCTTGGTTAAACCAAACTCATGCTGTAATTCTCGGGCGGCCCGTGTTATAAGCCAAACACCCTTAGCTGTAAAGGGATCCATCAACTAAAACGGGCTTCCAGTGCATGGGTGCATTGGAACACATTTTTTTGAATCCAAAAATGGAGCTGAAAAGATTTGAAAAAAATGATTTTTGTAATGAATATGCATGCATGTGGTCTAAGTACTTGAAAGTCCGTTCAATAATACATTATATTATACACTGCATAAAAAGACAAAATTCCGGCCCAAAATTTGCATGTATTTTGTCTTTCTTTTATCTCTCACATGCAAATATTGGTGAAATTTTGGCCCGTTATACTGTACTTCTATACATGCACGTACACAATTTTTTTGAATTTTTCAAGCCGTAAAAATTCTGTTTTTAACTTCCAAAAAATCAGGCTAAATGTGCGCGTGCTCAGATGGCAATATTCGTCCACCAACTCCATTTCCAACTTAGCTTAGACCTAGTAGCTACTTACATGTAATTAGGGGTATCCAACTGTAAGATCTAGGAGTATTTATCAAAACTATCCCGAATTCATCCTTCGATTTGATTTGTTGATTTTCCCAAATCGGGTGCAGATCCTGCTGATTCAGGCCTCACATGCACTGAGCAGCACCGAAATCAACTTTTTTTTACTTGGCCGAGGGAGGATTCTCGGGATATCTTTTTATTTTTTGAACTTTTTTTTGAACCAAAAACCGCAGAACAATCGTTCTACGGTAAATTTCATTCAAAAATAAGCAAAATTATGTACAACAAAGAAAATAAAATACAACGTCCCACCATCTAACCAATACCAGCTCTAGGAAAGTCCATGAGAAATTAAGTTAGATTATCTGTAATCCATCCTCTGAAAGCCTCTCTGTATTTCCCTCTGTATTTCTGATGAAGCCTTGGAAGGTGGAGTGGCAGCAACACTTGGAAGATGCACCTCCTTGTCATTCTGAGTCTGGCAAGAGGGCTGCAGGACAGAATCACATTTTTCAGGCACCACAAAAGGTTTTAAATTTGAGCTATCAGATTGTTTAGAAATAAACTTCCATAATTGAGAAGAAAGGAACTGTTTGGCCCACTCAAATTTGTCTGATGAAAGCAGAGCAAGTGCAATAAAATTTGCCCAGTCATTAGGTACCTGAATCACCTCTCTGGGCTGCCCAACTGGAGCAAAGTGCTTCTTCCAGAGCTCTACTTCCTCTGTACTAGTGCAGGCCCTATGTAGATCCTCATGAGCTTGAGACAGAAACATCTTCTGCATAACTGGGTCTGCAGCATCAGGCAATAATTGACAAGCTCCAACATGAATAGTGTCTTTATAGATAGGAAGAGGAAATCCAGGAGGAGGGTTAGAGCTACCTGAATCTGGACTAGGCAGGTCTGAAGCTTTGTTATTTTCAGCATGGCTGACTGCAGCAGGAATATCAGCTCCCTGAGGAATATCCAGAGCTACTCCCTGAAGCTCAGCAGCAGCACCAACAGCCTCTTACTGAAGAATGATGCATCTTGAGTAACCAATGGAGCCCTCAACACTTGATCTTCAGGCATGGTGTTATCAGGCAATTGAACAACTGGGTTCTGCACTTGTGGCAACTCTTGGGGCGGTTGATCCAGAGGCAGTTGATCAATAGTTGCAGTATCAGGCATGAAATCTTGTTGCACAAAAACTGCAACATATGGTAGCTCTTGCTGCTCAACTACAGCTGGCAGGTCAACAAATTGCAGAGCATGGGGGCTTAGGCTGCTGCAGACCTTCCTCGAGGGGCAAGTTAAGATCTGGAAGCTGCATCTCAGGTAGCAACACTGGCGGGTCATGTGGAGCAATCAAATTTCCAAACAACTGAAGGTTAGCAGCACCCTGAACTGAATTTGCAGTATCGACACTGTTGGAGTCAATACCAAGAGAGAGCGTGAGGCCACTGTGATCCATCTCAATAGCTTGTGGCGCAACAACGTGATGATCCTGGATCAGCATATTATCATTGATCGGGGGCATTGCCCAATGGTCCCAGCCAAGATCATCTGCATTTTCTGCCTCTTCATTTTGACCATGCTGAACATTGTCAGGTTGTTCATTATTTTCATGTTGCGGAATGGTCCCAAAGAAAATATTGTGCTGATTGGGATGATGATGCTGCTCTGGTGGTCTTGGGTGCGGGTTGCCATCCATAGGAACGGGGTCTTCATCAGGGGGGGGGCTCCCAACAACTCCTCCTAAAAAATGATGACTAGGAAGTCCATGATTCTCCTTCGAAGTGCCTGTCCCCAGTAACTGCCAAACTGACTGGAACATCAGAAAGAGCATCGATTCTAACTTTCACTGCAACAGCTGCATCCGTGGTTTTCACTTGATCCCAAGAAAGCAACTTTCCAAAACTAGAGACAGCGTTGTTGAGTTCAGACATGCAACGAAGATCTGCTGAGAAACCAACTAACAACAACCAACAGTCTCTGGCCAGATTGAACTTCCTCCAGTTCATGCCTTGATCATGCTTCTTGAAAACGATGTGAATATCATCAAAAGGATGCGGGCTCCTATTGACTAAGGAATCTCTGTCTACTTTACTGTTGCATCTGACAAAAGCTTGACCAAAAGGGCATTTGGAAATAGAGGAGAACACAACCCTTTGCGAGACCAAGAAATCATTGAGAACCTCTCGGACATTGACAAAGGCGACTTCACCTTGGGGCATTGGCACCAGAGTGGCGATGGTGAGATTTTCATTGGACAGCTGCATATCTCCATGGATGACCCGAGCGCGCGCTGGCCTCCCTTCCACCTCGATAGTTTGAGTGTCAGGGAGAAGGAATGGTGTAGGGTCGAAGGGAAAGTTTGCCATGGTTGACGACCTCGCCGGAGCAGGGTTGGAGGGATGAAGCAATGAAGAAACTAAGCTAGGAGGATTTGATTGATGAGACTAGAGAGGGCAGCGAGAAAGAGGTGGGAAATTAGCATTGGCAGAGTCCCGAGCAGAGGGCAATAAATTTTCTGCAGGGCCAAAATTACGGGAAGACGGAACGATAGAACCACTGACAAGCGGGTCCCTCCGACCATTGTTACTAGATTCCCGATTATTTACCAAACTGGGGGGATTTGCCATGTCAGATGAGGAATGCAGAACGACAATCTCGGCCCGGAATCTACAGTTGACTGCAATATGCCCCCATCTGTTGCAGGCCTTACAACGGATTTTGTTCTGGCATTTGGGCCTCAAGTGGCCCTACATGAGGCAGCGAACACAAAAAAGGCCGGAAGCGCTATGGGCCGCAGGGTCCAAAGATTTAAAACGCGCAGATCCCGCCCCACCCAACGCAGTATTATTGGGCGAAGTTAAAACTGAATTAAATGGGCCTCTTGACTGCTGCATGGCTCGATCAAGGGAATTCTGCGAAGTTTGCGAAGAAAAGAATTGAGGCTGATGAACAGCTTGAGCATATGATCGACGAGATTTGGCGTTGGACACAATTGTCCAATTTTTGCTAGCCGCATCATGATAACGTCGGTATAGATCCTTAAGCTCATCATCCCCCTCTCCCCATAGGAGAAAATTCATGGAAAAAAGATCTGACGACAAGTTGCCACCTCTAACAATTTCGAAACCCACTTCCGGAGCAGAAACGCAGAACTTGTATGACCAATTGCGCAGATGAGATACCTTAAAAAGCTTGGCAGGGCCGCCAAAACAAGCTTGAATGATGAGGCCCACCGATTCTGGATTTAGCTTGATTAACGAACGCTTGAATTCCACCATGAGGAAGAACTTTGGAGATCTAGGCACATCTTGGGCATTGACGACTGCCTTGCACTACTTCTTGATGTACTCTTCGAAAGCTTTCCCAAGGGAGAAGTTGAGATCGAAAAGGGCCATACTGTGAAGTGGCCGACGGGATCGGAGCGATCACCGGCGGGAAGTGGTCACCGGGGTCGGAATGACCACCGGTGCGGCTGGCTTGGTGGTTTTTGAACTTGATTCTCGGGATATCTAGAGCTAGAAGGAACCAGAACCGTGTTAGCGATAGGTAAATAAGACCTAAGATGTCTGATTGGGGGCAAGGGGCAAGGCAATTTTTCTTGGAAAACAACAACAAAACCTAAGAGGGCCGATTGAGGGAGTGGGGTGGGTGTGCAGGAGTTTGTTGCCTTCGCCGACGACGACCAAACCAAAGGGCGAGGGGGGTTTTCCTTCAAAAACAACAAACAACAAAACCTAAGAGGGCCGATTGGGTTTATGTGCCCTGCTCAGAAATTGGTTACCTTCGGCAACAGCGACGGTGGCGGTGGCAGTGAGGCGTAGCGTTTTGCATCGGCGCAATGGATGATGGAAGCTGGAGCCTGAGTTGTCACTGCTTGTTCAAAAATATCTGTTTGGATGTGAAATTGAGCAGAAAATTAAACGTTTTGTACTCAAAGTCTCTAACGCATAATGATTTAGTCCCGCAACTTGAGAAATTCTCTAATACGGTCTCTGTATATGAGAATACAATTACGTTCTACATTACCTCTACTGTCCCTGGATGGTCGATCGCTCTCGAGCCGCCACGTACCCCGAGAGCAGGTTATTTTCCAAAAACGGCAAGGGTATGACTGAAAAAATAGCCTAGCCCGCGCTAGGGTACGTGCCGGCTCCAGAGTGACCGACCGTCCAAGGGACCATAGATGTACCGTAGAATGTAATATATTCTTGTGTATAGAGACTGTATTGAAGCGTTTCTCAAGTTGCGGGGATCAGATCGCTAGAGATTTGGAGGACCAAACGTAATTTTCTCGAAACTGAGCCTACACTAGGAAGATGCGCACCGGAAAAATATCGGGTGCTTCCGTCCTTAGGAATTGGGGGGACCTCCTATATCGTGGGGTCCTCCTATACGACGCTTCACGCGCCCAGTCGCGGGAGTGGAGCTCACGCAGCTGCGACTTGGACCGGCCCAACGCGGGTGCTCGCTCACTGTTGACCAATCAATGGTTGACTTTTGGGGGGAAATCCAAAAAAAATAAAAAACTCATGAATTCAAAATGTTCATGGATTTTGAAAAAACTTCAAAAAGTTAAAAAAACAACGATTTTGAAAAAAGTTCACCATTTATTTAAAAGCTCCGATTTTGAGAAAAAATCATCTAATTTGAAAAAAAATCATCAATTTTCAAAAAAGTTCATCGAAAAATGAAAAAAAAATCATCAAATTTGATGATAAAAAGGAATCAAAAAAGGGAAAAGGAAGAAGCGAATAAGAATGCAAACTGAGGAAGAATAACAGGAAAGAAAGAAGTTACAAGTCACCAAGTGGTGAGTGCCTTAGTGGTTACTGCTGTTCTCATGTAAAAAAAAAGAGGTTTTGTGTTTGAATCATCGTGCACTCACCCTTTTTTCGGTTTAGTAGAGAAAAAATAAACTGGAATGGGGCGATTGCCAAATTAACTAGATCGGGCACCTGCAGTGCCAAAATAGGGTTTGCCTATACCATGCGCAGTGCGCTAGGAGAAGACGCACCGCGTACCCCCCGCTCCATAGTGCGCCCTTTTGGGGCGGCCCATGTGCTGGTGCCCTGTTTTTTTCCTTTTCTTTTTCCTTTTCTTTTTTTGTTTTCTTTCTACTTTAAATAATTAGTATTTAAAATAAGTTCCAAAATTAGAGAAAAATGATAATTGTGACAAAAAAAATCAAGAAATCATCAAATGTTTGCAGATTTAAAAAAATGTTCGCATACTCAAAAGAAGTTCATCAATTTCAAATAAAATTATAGAATTCAAATAATGTTTATGAAAATTTCAGGAAAACGAAAAACTGTTCTTGAATTTCAAAAATTGTTCCCAAATTAAAAAAAATCATTTGTTCAAAAAATGTTTGCTAATTCAAAAAATGCTCATGAATTCGAAAAATGTTCATGCATTCCAAAAAAAGATGTTCGGAGTTTTCAAAACATGTTCCCAAATTTCAAAAAATGTTTGCCCATTCCAAAAAAGTTTATGAGTTTAAAATCTTCAGAAAAATCACAAATTTGTACAAAATTTCATGAATTCGAAAAAATGTTCACAGTTTTTAAAAAAATGTTCTCGACTTTCCAAAAATATTCATTATTTAAAAAATAATGTTCACAAATTTGAAAGATGTTCATGAAAAAGCAATAGAAAAAGAAAGTGAAAATGAAAAACAAAAAACAAAAAAGAAACTATTTCTTCATCGTAGTAGTCTTGGCACGAGCTTTTGGGACTAACATGTGCATTGGTAGCATCCATGTTTGAGTATGGAAAATGAGAGGGGGTTTGAGTGTGAGAAAAAGAGGGGTGGGCAACCCTTCTATAGCAAAAAAAAAAACATTTTTTACACGGGCCGGCAAGTTTAGAAAAAAGAAAAAGAAAGAAAAATTGAAATGAGGCAACATGTCATCATGTGGGATAAATATCAAGCTTTATTTGTGGCTGCTCATTAAAACTTTCATCCTTGAAATCAACTGCAACACGTATCAGGTATGATGGCATCGATCTTCAGGAAGTGCTGCAGAGTTTTGGTGGTCAGATTTCTAGGTTCCCTTCGAAATATCTGGGACACCCGATCGTGGTCGATAGGCTGTGTCTCGTTCATCTCTACTTCATTATTGATCGCATCAAAGCAAGGCTCGTAGGATGGAAAGGCAAGCTAATGACAATTGCTAGCAAAAGAGTTCTAGTGCGATGTGTTCGGGGCGCGTTGCCATGTTCGCACTGACTGTTATGAAGGTGCCAAAGAAATTCTTCAAAGAAGTTGACAAGAGACATAGAAAGTTCCTATGGGTAGAAGAGGAAGAGCTCAAGTGTAAAGTCAATTGGACTGTTTGCTCTCCAATGGACAGTGTCGGCCTTGGCATTCATGATCTGCAGGCTTCAGCCATGCCACGCCATTCGCCTATGCTGGATATTGTATGCATGGCAAAACCCAACAAGTCGTGGGTAGGATCTATGATGTCGTGCGATGAGGGAGACTATGCCCTTTTTAAAACCGTCACATCAGTAACAATTGACAATGGAGAGAGGGCAAGTTTCCGAAACAGTTCTTAGATAGGTTCTGAAACTCTGAAAATGGCATTCCCTATGCTCTACAAGCACTCACTAAGAGAAAATCATTCTGCCAAGGCTGCACCGAACGGTGACACTTGGATCAACGACCTCGCGCACAGAAACACCAATGATATACTGCATGAGTTCCTACACTGAGGCGTTGGCTTTGAGGGAGGGAAATCCTACTGGATAACCAAAGGCTTGATTTGATTTAGTGGAAGCAACAAGCCAACGACTTCTTTTCTACTGGCTCTGCCTACAAAATTCAATTCCAGGGATCGACAACAACAAGTTTGGGGCGCCCCTTCTGGAGAGCCTGGGCTCCTGGCCACATAAAAAAATATAAGATGTTGCCTGGGCTCCCTCCTTTCACAAATATAAGATGTTCTAACTTATTTCTGAATCGGATGTATATAGACATGTTTTGGTGTATGTGTTTACTTTTTTCAGTCTGTATGTAGTTTATAACAAAATGTATAAACCATCTTATATTTATAAACAGGGTGAGATATTGTCTTGTATTGAGAGGGTTTTGAATTTGCATCCAACTTTTAGCCAATTTTCACCGAAATAACTATTTGAATCACAACACAGATCAACGGCTCTATACATATGGGTAGGTGCTTCCCCACACCTACGTGCCCCTACGAATTTTCAATCTTGTGTGCTCCTGAAAAACAAACGGAGGGAGTAAGTCGAGTCTAGATTCAACGAACCTATATGATTGGAGCTTCATCAATCCATCATCGATCGGGTACACCGTCGTTGACAGCACCACGCGCCCCTTGCAAGTGTTTGCAAGTAAAACACACAAAATCACGTCTAGGTACATATAGGCATGTCCCCTTTAAAGCATGTAGTCAAGATGCCTGCGTATATCCACCCGATCGGCCGGACACCAGGCACCCGGCAGCCCCGCTGATCGATTGAATGGAGCCTGAGAATGCATGCAGGGGTGTTAATCAGTCAGAGCATAAATGTCCAGGTTCAGTGAATATCATCTCATCAGTTCAATTTTAGGCCATCATTCGTTCCTTTTTTTGGTATATACTATGCAGGGTCTTTTTTATGGGGAGGATTCTCAAAATGCATGAATGGACCGAACAGGATTTGGAAATTACTTATGTTATATGTCATTTTCTCTAGACGCCCAGAAACTATTTGCTTCCGCAATAAGGAAAAAAAGGTGAATTTTCTTGGAGAGTTGTTGCACACTATCTCACAGTTGCCATATAAACAAAGGTATATTTTTAAAAAGTTAGGCTAAATAGAAAATTTCATTTGAAACTGGATGCAAATTAAATAACTCACGGGTAAATATTCTAATGATTATAATCCTACCAATCAAACATGGCTCTAAAAAATAGAGATTGGAATCCTGAAGAAATTCACTGAAATGTCTTTGTATCAAAGAAGGGGTGTGCTACGCGTCGGCCAACGGATCTTTTTAAAAGAACCGCTGCCTCGCGAGCCGTCGGATTTCACCCCATTGTAAGGCAGAGTGGCGTCTTCCACCTTGGCAACAGGGTTTCTCTTGTAGAAATCTTGCAACAAAGGTCTTATTGCGGAAATCTTCGCAGCAAATCTTGTTGCAGAATTTTTTTGCAACCAAGGTATTGTTGCAGAAAACTTTACGATAGTGGTAATGTTGCACAATTTATGTGATGTTACGGAAGAAAGTCGTGCAACAATGATGGATGTTACAGAAAAACTTTCATGCAACATAGAGGAAGCTTGCAACGCCACATCAAAATTTTGAGAGCGTGCCGTGATGTTTCCGTAAGCGGTGGGACCAGCTTGCGACATCTTACGATCACATTTGATCGAACGGCAGCGCGCAAGGCCAATCCTCCGAGCGAATCAGCCGGCAGGACTGAAGTGTTTTCCATCAAAGAAAGCCCATACCGTGGAAACTTTCCACTCAGATCAGCCTCTTTGACTTACGCAAGTTTTTGAAGAATTGGTAACTTTTGAAACAAATTCAACGCAATAGCCAATAGCTCATGCACGCATGTGGTGAAAAGTCGAGAGTGCCTGGATAAAAATAAGCAATACCTTGTAATGACATCACTTAGCTACTTCTTTCGTTCCTAAATATAAGTCTTTTTAGAAATTTGAAATGGACTAATGTATATAGACGTATTCTAAAGTGTAGATTCACTTATTTTGCTCTGTATGTAGTTCATAGACCTCTTGGTTTCGATACCATGTAGAAGTGCATGCTTTAGTCAATGCAATCAAAAGCCCGATGTGATGAAATAGACTAGACAATACATTTATACGTCAATAGATAATAATACAAGAGTGTTTCCAACATGCATACATAATAATACAAGACTGTTTCCAACATTCATACATGTATATGTGCATAGATGCATCCAGTGACCGACAAGGCATGATAACGACATGACACCTCACTCTGACCAGGACAACAATAAGGGTAGCCATATACCTTGCCTGTCCATAAAAAGATGATATTGGTGCAATAATCGTATACACACAGTATGTAATGATTGTGTAGTTATACAACGAGAGATATCAATTATAACCGACTTCTTGATTTACCATGCGATAAAATGTATGGATATCAATTAGTAATACAAAGTTTACCCTAAATCAGCGGCAACTAATATGAAACGGAGTGCAAGAACCGAACCACTTCAAGCTAAGACGGCCCACTCAAAAAAAAGAAAAACCTAAGGCAGGGAGTACGGCGTGGCAATGCGCATGTGCAGCTAGCATATACATATCCCATCCATCGATCCGATCCGATCCGGTTCCCCCGGCGCGCGCATGTACAATTGCTCCACGTCGACCCCGTGCACAAATTTCCTCCTTTTCTGCGGGAAAAATCGACCCGTGCATCACAACTGCGCATACTCCTCGCCAAAGCGGGGGAAAAAAAGAGAACAATCGCACATGCATGCATCGTCTGCGGGTGCGTGTGAGGGGTCTGCCTATCCTTATCCATAACCCCATCCATCCAGCCATCCGTGTCTCCCTGCCCTATGGAGGCACACCACACGTAAAGTATGTACGTGTCAGCACGTGGGCGCAAGTGGATGGGAGACGCGAGGAAACGGGAACGCGCGCGCACCAGATGAGATTAGACTTGCTGATGTGTATCTGTCTGTAACGACGGCGACGTCCTCCCCTCTTGTCTTGCTATTATTGCCTTTGTTTATTAATTCTTCGTTCATCGTCGTGATGGGCGACCGATCCATCGATTTGATTAGCTCAACTTGGATCGGTGAGTTCGTCTCTGCCTTTTCTTTTTCGTCCACCCAACGAGCCAAGTCTAACGACGTGAAAAAAAGCTAACTTTTCTCTAAAACCTCAACATAAAAATGAACCCAATCTAAAATATTTCATAAAATAGCCCTTTTTTATATGACGCATGGGGCTTGGGCATCATGGTAGAGAGCATGACGCTCCGGGCTAGGGCGCCATGATAGCGACACCTAGCATGACGCTCTGGCCGAGGGTGCCATGCCAAATAGCATGGCGTCCTAACCCGAGGCGTCATGCTATCTAGCATGGCGCTCTAGACCCGGACGTCATGTAAAAGGGACTTCGTGAAATATTTTCAGATTGATGTCATTTTATGTTCAAGTTTTGGAAAAGGACCAGTCTTATCCATTTTCACGTCTAACGCGACCTGTCACTCTTCCTTCTTTTGCTCGACCATCCATTCCGGCCCGCCGTCAAAAACTCTCATGAGATGGCCCAAGTTTTATTGGACCGCATTATCTGACAAATGTATCTTGGGAGTATTTTTCTCAACGAACGTCAAATTTGTCATGCCAAACTAACTAAAAATGCCATGACAACTTTGTGGGATTTGTCATGATCGAAGACGAAACTTGTCATGTTATGCAAAACAAAGAGTAGAAATACTATCATGATTTACATGAAAAAAAATGTCGTTCATTCAAACAGACAGTTTTGAAGGCATTCGTTGGGAGGTCCAAAAAAATCTGACGTTCACCAGGTATCATTCACCTAAATTCGTGGGGAAGATGATCCAATTACCGAAGCTTAGAACAAAACTCCAAAGCGCTCTATTCTCCACAACTAATGATTTATTTACCAACAATTAGTTGTGCTCTGCACTACAATGGGTGCATAACATATTTTAGTAAGTTAATGCGATTGCATACCAGATAGTGAAAGAATAATCGTATTTATTACTCTAGTTATTATAGCTTACCAAAGAGAACAAGATTTGGTTTAGCATCCCCCTTTCCCCACCCTAGCCATCATCGAAGATCTTCACGCCACTCCCTTGGCCTCTATCCTCTCTCCCGTCCGGTGATCTTCGTCTCGGACCCCTCCTCTCTCTTTCACCCGGCGACCTTGTTGAGGGCTAGCTGAGTGAAGACCAATCGCTTTCATTGTTCTTAGTTTTAATAGGTCCTTATTCTCCTTGTTTTTTTCCTTAGAAGCATCGGCAGGGTGGTGGCGGCGATGGCGTGTTGGATTGGAATGACATCTCTCCGGCTCTCCATACCTCTAAGACCTCCAATTCGACACCGACGAAGGTCCTGCGAGGATAGGTCTTGCCAGATCTGTTGTCACTGCAAGGGTATGTCTTGTCCAGATCTGTTGCCACTCTTTAGATCTTGGCACTTTGTGCCAATCAAGGAAAATAGTTGAGTAGCTCTTGGTGCGGCAACTTCGACCTCTTTTTTTCATTTGTTTTTGGGCATGGTATGATTTCTCTAACACTCTCAATTGGTGGTGAAGGATCACAAGTCTGTGTTGCGTCGGGTAATGTCCCAACCGTTGTTCCTTCAACGCTTATCTTGTTTCCAGAGGCAAGTGACTAATGCAGTCTTCAAAGCCTGGTATGGCAAGTACATTTGCAGGTGAATTTTCCAAGCTCATGCGGTTGATGTACAATTGAAGAAAAAGACGGTAAGTATGGTTTTCAGTGCAATATTTTTTGGGTCATTTTGTGCTTAGTCATCTTTCCATTTTTATTAGATATTGTTTTCCTTGATGATTACCATATACTCCCACCGCCCGGAATTGATAGATATCGTTCGATTTGAACGTCAAGTAATTCCGTACAGAGGATGGTAACCTTTCGGAGGTGCAACTCGAAGCCTTTTCCACTGATAAGCTAGCGAAACACAAATATGGATTTTCCTAGTAGATATATATGTCGAAGCCTTTTCCGTTCTCTCTAGCTTTCCTTTTTCAGTTCACAAAACCAAAATGAACAAGAAGCAAGCTTGTTTCATGCCTAGCAAAGAGCCTGAATGAGTAGCGGTGGCACATGCAGCTCCAGAATGCAGAGTGGATACAAGTTTTTGCAAGGACTGGGCACGTAGCAATAGAGCCAAGAGCAGCTATTGCTAGCCACAGTCACGCACATGAACCGCTCATGTCGACACTCGTACCAATAATGCCGGGCGGAGGACGAACATGTCCTCCCTACTACGTAAGCCATGGGCAGCATAGCATATTCATTCAAGGAGATCCGGATCACCCAACGAGATGCACCCCTTACATACAGATAACAAGTACTTCCTCCTTCCATCTATATAGGGCCTAATGTGTTTTTCAAGACAGACTTTGACTATTGACAAGATTAATAGCACATAAGATGTATACTATAAAAATTATAATATTGGAAGCTCCTTTGACGTACGAATTTGAAGGTATGCTTTGTGTAAGTTGCATGTCATACATTATTACTCGAACGTTTGGTCAAAATTAGCCTCGAAAAACGCATTAGGCCCTATATAGATGGAAGAAGGGAGTAAAATGTTCTCCCATAAGAAATTTCCTCATTTTGTATATACCACCAGAATAATAACAAAATGCAGAGTAAGAAAGATGAAGAAAAACAATAATGCGTTGCACGATGCAAAACCAGCAAGGAACACTTAGCAATATATAAACTAATCAATAATGCATGGAGATGGCAAGGCGGTCAGGATCAGATGAGTCATCGCAACAGCCCAAAGGAAAAGGAAAAGATGGAATAGAATACATACATGTGATGATACACCATGCAACATGCTACTGGTCTACCGCGGCGCCCCGCTACTCTACGCTCCTCACTCTCAGCTCGGCTCAGCTTCTTGGCAGCCTATAAATAGATGCTCTTGTGCAACTCATCCGGCACACCCATCCTCTTTCAGAAGCACAGAGAGAGATCTTCTAGCTACACACTGTTGCCGTCGATCCAGCAAAAATGTGCGGCATACTGGCGGTGCTGGGCTGCGCCGATGACACCCAGGGGAAGAGAGTGCGCGTGCTCGAGCTCTCGCGCAGGCTCAAGCACCGCGGCCCCGACTGGAGCGGCATGCACCAGGTCGGCGACTGCTACCTCTCCCACCAGCGCCTCGCCATCATCGACCCTGCCTCTGGCGACCAGCCCCTCTACAACGAGGACAAGTCCATCGTCGTCACTGTACGTTTGCTTTTGTGTGTATATCTCTGCCGCTATTGTAGCTTGGTTCTTTCTGCTAAAACAAGTACTCCTTGCAGGTGAATGGAGAGATCTACAACCATGAACAGCTCCGGGCGCAGCTCTCCTCCCACACGTTCAGGACAGGCAGCGACTGCGAGGTCATCGCGCACCTGGTCAGTCACCTACATGACAACATTCAAATGTCAACTCTCCTCTTCGTCCTCCTCAACAACAATTACTAGTCATGATATCATTTATAAGATATATGGTGCGCCAAGTTGCGAGACACTAACATATCTATCACATGTCAAAAAACCACCTCTGGTGTGGGAAAGACACGAATAACACCAGAATGACATTTGCTACATATGTAGTCCTTTCACGAGGGACCACCGTAAACAGAGAAATGACTCCATGTCACCGATAAACGAGAAAAAGAAGACAATTAACAATACTGGAAATATACATGATTGACAAGTGGATGCATAACTTAATTTTACCATTGTATAGTACGAGGAGCACGGGGAGAACTTCATCGACATGCTGGATGGTGTCTTCTCCTTCGTCTTGCTCGACACACGCGACAACAGCTTCATTGCTGCCCGTGATGCCATTGGCGTCACACCCCTGTATATTGGCTGGGGAATTGATGGTAAGTCAATGTTAAATTTTATTCAACAATGTGACACGATGCCTGCCCTCAGACAATCTTGTCACGCAATAGTAATACTACCTAGTCAAGAACAAGTAAAATCTGTCTAACATTACCTGCTCATGTTCTGCAAATTGCCAGGGTCGGTGTGGATATCATCAGAGATGAAGGGCCTGAATGATGATTGTGAGCACTTTGAGATCTTTCCTCCTGGCCATCTCTACTCCAGCAAGCAGGGAGGCTTCAAGAGATGGTACAACCCACCTTGGTTCTCCGAGGTCATTCCTTCAGTGCCATATGTTCCACTTGCTCTCAGGAAGGCTTTTGAAAAGGTCAGACAAGACCATTGCCTGAAACTCAAAAATAACAATTTTAAGATCCACCATGGTCTAACTGTGTAGTCTTCTTTCAGGCTGTCATCAAGAGGCTTATGACGGACGTTCCATTCGGTGTTCTACTCTCTGGTGGCCTAGACTCATCATTGGTTGCAGCCGTTACAGTTCGTCACCTGGCAGGGACAAAGGCTGCAAAGCGCTGGGGGACTAAGCTTCATTCTTTTTGTGTCGGACTTGAGGTATGGAACTGAAAAAGATCAACAATGACTGTAACCTTTAGCAGATTTCCAACAAATTGCACCACAATATTATTACGCAGGGGTCACCTGATCTGAAGGCCGCAAAGGAGGTAGCCAATTACCTGGGGACCATGCACCATGAGTTCACCTTCACTGTTCAGGTAGCAAGCATGAGCAGCCGCATGCTTCATCTGTTGACCATACCAGACTAGTTGTTGTACTAACAGCACAAAGCATTGCAGGACGGCATTGATGCAATTGAGGATGTGATTTATCACACCGAAACATATGATGTGACGACAATCAGGGCAAGCACGCCAATGTTCCTGATGTCACGCAAGATCAAGTCACTTGGCGTCAAGATGGTCATCTCTGGTGAGGGTTCCGATGAGATTTTCGGAGGGTACCTCTACTTCCACAAGGCACCCAACAAAGAGGAGCTCCACCGTGAGACATGTCAAAAGGTGAATAAGAAAGAAATTTTCAGAAAAATGGCAGATTCAGACACCCTGACATAATGATTACACTGTAGATCAAAGCTCTGCATCAGTACGATTGCTTGAGGGCCAACAAGGCAACATCTGCATGGGGACTCGAAGCACGTGTGCCATTCCTGGACAAGGAGTTTATCAATGAGGCAATGAGCATAGATCCTGAGTGGAAGATGGTATGCTCAAGCTCAAACCTTACGAATCTAGAAATTTGAGAAAGAGCATAACATATTGTTGTAAAATGTCTTCCTAGTTTCTACTTTTAGACAATTACTATATCTGATGTTACAGATCCGACCTGATCTTGGAAGAATTGAGAAGTGGGTGCTGAGGAAAGCATTTGATGACGAGGAGCAACCATTCCTGCCAAAGGTAACAGTTTTTAATTCAAGTTTCTGCTACATCAATATGTTAATAGAGCAGTGGAGTTAACAGTTTCTATTGTGTGGCAATTGCAGCACATTCTGTACAGGCAGAAAGAGCAGTTCAGTGATGGTGTTGGCTATAGCTGGATTGATGGCCTAAAGGCTCACGCAGAATCAAATGTAAAAACATTGCTGCCTCTCATGTTCAACACGTCACTGTTATGCGTAAAATTGTAGTGAAATTCAGTTATTTGTAAAATGGTATAATTACACGAGATGTAAAATTATTGATGCAGGTGACCGTAAAGATGATGTCAAATGCAAAGTTCATCTACCCGCACAACACCCCGACTACAAAAGAGGCCTACTGTTACAGGATGATATTTGAGAGGTTCTTCCCCCAGGTGAGCAAATAAAACAGCAAGAACATGAAACAGAAAACTCACTTTTCCATAGGAATAACTATGTTGATGCAAGCATATCCGTTGCTCTTGTGCCAGAACTCGGCGATCCTGATGGTGCCAGGCGGGCCAAGCGTTGCATGCAGCACGGCAAAGGCGGTAGAGTGGGATGCTCAGTGGTCGGGGAACCTGGATCCCTCAGGGAGAGCAGCACTTGGAGTCCATCTCTCGGCCTATGAACAGGAGCATCTCCCAGCAACCATCTTGACAGGAACCAGCAAGAAGCCGAGGATGATCGAGGTTGCAGCGCCTGGTGTCGCAATTGAGAGTTGATGGTGTCCTGTCCTGCTTGCCGTTTCTGATAAGAAATAAGATGTACCTGCTCTTGCCATTAGAGTGGTGCAGACCTAAGGTTTGAGTGAAGATTGTGCATTAATGTATCTATTGTTCTTATGAAATCGGAGACCGGATGATTTCTAATCCTTTTCTGGCAACTTCCATCAAAACATTATTGCATGATGGTTATTATTTGACATAAACGGCTACATCTAACCAACTTGAAAGGATTACAAAGTTGCAATATTAGCTACAATAGTCCAAAGAGGTCATAGTTAGCATGATAAAACAAGATCTTTTTCTGAATACAAAGCGGTATGAACTGAACAGAGGAGTAGCCTACCTACATTTAGAACAAAACTACCACTAAAAAAAGATGTTGAATTGAACAGTGAGTAATAAATTCATTTGACCTCTTATATTAGATCACTTGTTTACAACCAACATGTCTAATCCTTCTCCAACAAAACTTACTTTTAATACAGCATGGCAATTAAGGCCATATTTGGAATGCTGAAAGGTTTCGCAGGTTCTGTGAGGAGAATTGACCTTCTCCAGGTGAATTTCATGCATTCTGAATGCGCCTTTATGTGTATGTCAATGATTATATAGAAAAAAAATGACATCTTCTTTCTCCAAAAGTAAACATCACTATTGCAAGATATCCCATCAAGATGGGAGGCTTGGACAAAATAAACTCGCACCAGAAGTAACAACATTTTGCCCCCAGTCAATTCTTTATAACTTACAGGCAACAGTTTGCCGATAGTAGCAACTGAACTTGTACAATAAGTCAATAACTGAGCTAACGGTATAAACATCATCTACTCCATCCATTAAAATAGATCAAACCCATACCTAATGCCACATTAGCTAGCACCGGTATGTAGACGAAGTTGCAAAAGTTCATCTTCGAACATGAAATTATTGCAGGTTCCAACTTAAGATACCATGAATGATGCGAATCATTATATCTAGTAGGGACCAATGAAGACATCAACAGATGAAGAGGATAACACAAACTTAATGAGTTTGCTAAATTTGTTAATCCCAAAGTAATGAAAATATGTTGCTATGCGATTCCTGGCTTCATGCCTTCATTTCTGTTTTAAAGCCACCTTCAAGGCTGGCTACAGGTACTTGAACTTGGTAACTGAAGAATAGGTGCACTTTGGGCTATTGGTACTGGTTCGCAGCTTCTTGGTCTGCATTGTTCACGTAAAAGAAATTTTCTTTAGCATCTAAAGGCAACTCAATGGTTTGTGCTTACAACAAAAAAGCATCCGAACACCAGAGAAATGATCAGGTTACCTTTTTGGTGCTTCAATGGCAGCATCATCCGGTACCTTAATCAGAATTCCACTACTAGGATGAATGTTTCCCTGGAGTACACATGCATCAAGCAAAGCCTTAGAAAAAAATGCATCCTCAATCCATTGCATTTTCAATGTAACAATAGTAGTACATCATAGGGCTACTAATACACTTTCATTCACTATCGTACTATCTTAACACGTAGATTAACCACAAAGCTTATCTCGTGCTCAACAGATTTTGGTTTTCCCATGAGGCAGCCACAATACCAAATGGCAAATCTGATGACAGCTGCTAAGTACAACGAAAGTAATAACTAAACTAAAATTTGTTTCTTTTCCTAAAGAACCATGCAGCACATCTTTACTCAGGATGCAGGCGGAAGCGGACGTCCGCGAGCCCGTTTCGTCCGCGCCGCCAAAAGCACCTAAATGGCTTTGCGGACAAGCCGCTAAACACGACACGAGCAGCCACAGTAGCGAATTGAAGCATCAGGCATGCTGCTGTTCACCACAGCCGCCGGCGCCCAGCATTAGCACACAAAAATGATATTATCGCTTTGGGCCTGTATGTCTACATGAGCCTGTATGTTTACTTGGGTTGAGCTTCAGCTAGTCGACAACTCTAACCGCAGGTGCTAGATACAAGCTGTACTGTTCTTATCAGCTAGTCTGACTATGCGGATGTCCGCATGTGCCCCCCAGGCATAGCAGGCTGTCAAAACTGAAGGACGCAGGCCAGGCCACTGCTAATCAAGCGATTAGAGTTGCGGACGCCGCGTCCGCGTCCGCCTGCATCCTGACATCTTAGTGCTTTTTTATTGGGAGACCAAAGTTGTGACTGATATCCCCTTTTATCAACAGTGAGTCAGAGATTAAGCCATTCTTTTTTTCCTCGGCCACAACATACAAAAATCTAAGAAAAAAGGTAAACTATCTGATTCAACTTCAAAGAACAGTTATCAAAAATTAAGATTAAGCAAGTGAACAGATGTGCTTCTTTAAAGGAACATTCTCGCCGTGAAACCAACACATAATATATGCATCTCCTGCTTGGCGTAACAGAAGAAACTACACTAGACTCTGTTTGACATGATAACATAATCCAGCATAAGAGAAAACACTCAACAAAAGAAATGTTTCACAATCCAGGGCCGGAAACACCAAATACGCGCGACATCCAACCCACCCCAACTAGTAACTACAGTCATAATCCATTAACCCATGTGGCTTCTATCTTTGCCCACCGAAATACACAGGGTGACTTCCCAAAAATGTCTAACGACACAAGCACTGCCCTTGAAGTAGGATAACTACCAAACCAACGGACTTGTATGATTTATAAACACATATGGAGTTACCGAAGCACGTCAATATATCAAATTATCCCAGGAACTGCTGAATTCCGCATGTCTCTACATATGTGTGCAGGCTCAGATATATACAGCTAAGCATGCACAGGTCGCACATAGAGACACAAGCAAATGAGTATGGAGCCTTAAACAACGGCATTAGAACTTTAGAACACCTAATAAGATCTACTACAAAGTTAGTATAAAGTTGAGTCATCTATTTTGGAACGGAGGGAGTAGTAACAACTGAATCTGCCATCTCTAACTATACAGGGCACAATTTCTGTCAAGTATCAGCATCAATATCGACATTACGATCCTATCATGCGCAAACTTGAACATGAATAGAATCCATGATCTGAGCATGTATATAGTTTGGCAATCGTTAGAAGCATCCTGCAATTTAGTGTGAATGCAGACTTACTGGATGGTAGACACCAACCCTCCGAACAGATAAATATATGATCTTGTCCAATGCAGGGACAAGCAAATTAAACAGTACACAAAACATGAAGAGTACTCACCGGCAAGGCAGCGCCTTTCCCCTTCTTTTTATCTCTCAGTACCTTGGCAACAAGGCCGGCCCTCCTCTTGCCCTTGCTGAGATCCTCAGTTTCTGAGATCTCGGAGTGCTTCCTGTCGCTGATCTTCCAGTTGGCGCCCCTGCGGACGAGCACCTTGGCGGCCTTCCACCCGTCGGTGCTGGTGTCGATGACGGTGACCTCCGTCCTGGAGCGCCTCTCCCCGTGCTCAGCACCGGCATCCCTATCGGCCCGGCGGCGCTTCCTGGCCTTGGCCTTGTCTTTGTCGTCCTTGTTGGCGGACTTGACGTTGGGGCGAGGGCGGGGTCGGTACTGCTTGCGGAAGGGCTTGAGGGAGCGATTGGATCGCGGGGCCGAGGGGACGGCGAAAATTTCGGAGATGACGCCGGAGAGCGGCTGCGGCGAGGGCGGCGGCGACGGCGGCGGCGGCGAATGGTTGTTGTTGGTATCGCTAGGGTTTGGGGGGGCGGGGTTGCGGGGTGGCTTGGGGGTGGAGTTGGGGTTAGGGGGCGGGTCTTGGGGGTTGGTGGCGGCGGCGTCGCGGTCGGACGGCGGCGGCGGAGGGGGGACAGGCGGAGGAGGAGAGGGAGGGGGCGGCTGGATTCGGCCGTAGAGGAGGTCATCGATTTGGAGGTGGGAGGGGAAGGAGAGGCCGCCCTTGGTGTGGAGGCGGTGGAGCCATGACGGTGTTTTGTTGTTGCTGCTGCTCTCGGCCACGGAGAGCACCCAGTGGCAGCACGGCATTCTTCCCCCTTCTCCGATCAGCCGTGGCCGCCGCCGGGATGTGGGGGAAGCAGGAAGAAGGTTCTGAGATATACCAGGACTAAGGAGCGGATGTCCGTTTCATACTGGACTGGCTTTCGCTTACGGAAGATATGGTTAGTGAGCGCATTGGTAAAAAGGAGTATATGCAATATTTTTTAGGGGTTGCCAACACTTTTATTGCGCGATATAAACACCCATAGGAATACAAGTTGGGTCATAGGGATTACCAAGCCACAAATGATGACCCTAATCAAGCAAAGCGGCATATTCGACAAAACTAGAGCTTCAAAATTTGAAGCTCGACCTTCGAACCCAACCGAACAACTATCAAAATAGCTAGACCTAAGAATAAACTCCTTAATGATGGGCAAGTAAGAGACACTGGAACCATCTTTGACATTGTCCATGTTTTGCTTCCAATAACCATCTTAGTCATTATCAAATTCTTCGTGAGTGTGAGTGCCTTCCTGCATGCAAGAGCCCCCAGTGATATCGGATACTTCATGCCAGGGTAGACAATTGTCGATGATCCAAGATAAATCCCGTTGGCGCATCTGCATATTGTCGCCGCTACACCTCCATCGCCACCATGGGCTAGATCACCATCAACATAAATTTTAACATGATCGACTGGGGTGGCTTCCAACCAGTGGCGGAGCTAGACTGGAAATGCTGGAGGGGCAAAAGGCAAATATATCTATCTCTGAGGGTGCCAAAGACTATACTTCTTCTAACTAAGCACCTTCAATAAAAAATTCTTCGGACATTTTGCTAAGGTTGGGGGATTATGGCCCATGCACGAGTACATATAGCTCCACCAGTGCTTCCAACAGTTATAGATGGGGGCGTGGGCAGCCCGGGGCATGACCGCAACTTCTAGGGGTTTCATGTTGGCAAGCTCAGAAATAAAACGTTGAACAAACATGTATATTGGCATAGGGCTCTGAATATTTTATTCATGAATGGCCTTTCTTTTTTCCGTCTAAATCGCCACAAGGTTACCAATAACGTTATTAAATTTGCATGTGATAATGATTCAAACATCTTGAAAAGCAAATGTTTTGCACTTGACTATCTGATCTCGACAATCTGCTCCACTAGATCTTCATCCATTAAAGCTCATACACACCTTGCCGTTGTACACTCAACTATGGAGTGTTTGCAAGAATCAATGACACTGCAAAACCGACACTGCTTTCTGGGCTCATTTTTCTGTGGTGACACATATCTTTCGTAGGGAGAGAATGCCTTTCAAGGCACCATAAGAAGGTTTTGATTTCCATGGAAACCTGAACACTTCACGGGGTAGCCTAACACTTACCTTTGAATGTGAACCCTATATTCTATATGTTCGTGAATACATTCAAATGCAGACCTGGCCCGATGTCCGGCAGGCCCACCCAGTCGTGCCAGGCCGACCGTCGTGCCCCACTTCCTAGCCTGGGCATGGCACAACAAGGAAACGTGGCTGCCCACCGACCCGCCTATTTTTTGGGTTGTTTTGGGCCTATTTAGGCTTTTTTTTTGGGAGGGGGGGGGGGCTAATCTGCTATCTGCTATATCTAAATAGCTAGCCCCACTGTAAAGAATTCTCTGCCTTCTCTTTGCGTCACATCACTCAAATTAATTTAGCCATTGGATATACAAGATCTATCTACAATAGCCATTGGATCTATAGGTTGAGAGCTCCTCCACCCAGCGCATGCAGTAACCGAAGCATGCATGCAGAACGTGCAAGGTTTGCTTTAATAACCCAAAAGAAATTTGATGCATGCAACTCACACTCCGATGCTCCATGAAAGAAAATATCGCATGCATGATATTTTGTTTTATTTTGCTTCAGTTTAGACTTACTCGGAGAGATACACATTTATTTATTTTTAAAATGTTGATAAGAAAATTACCATGCTACAGGACAAACCGTAAAGACATTAGCTAGATTATTTTTCAGTGCATTATTTATTTTATACAAATTCTCGCAGCAACGCGCGGGGTATCCCTCTAGTATATATATAAATACTGGAGAAAAAACAGGTCATGTCGTGCAATCGTGCCCAACCTTGCGGCCCAGGCACATCCCTAGGCAGGCCACATGTCGGCACGGTCTGATTATAAACATGTTGGGCCAAGCCCACCATGGGTCGGGCACGTGGGCTATCGGGCCGGTGATGAGTGTTATTTTTACGCTCATCACACCTGAGATTGCACCGGTTTATTTCATAAAAAATGAGATATCGGCTCCGATATTGCTACTAATGACTAATGAATGCAAGGATTCCATAATCCTATCTCTTTTTTTGTTTCCACGGGAAATGGGGATAAACATGGACAAAACCAAGCACATACATGGAGATGAGCAAAAAGGAGATAAGTCGAGCCAAAGTGGGAGGCGCAAGAAGCCACTAGAGTGCAAGACGGCGTCTCATACGAGCGCACGCTCTCATATGAGCTGCCAGCGGAGCCCCCTGATCCAACCCATCATGAAGGGGACAGCGCCAAACAGGGAACAAGACATCACTGAAACCTCAATCTTCGTCATCCACAGCAACCTTAGCCGCCGCCGTTTCCCATCTCCATATCCATTGTCACCACCATCACCATAACACTCATCCAAACTAGCCATACTTCGTAATCGTGTATCGCATTCGGCAACTATTGTAAGACATATTATCATCAATGATTTATTCTTGCGATCTGTTCGCCATGTGTGAGTAGTTCAGTAAGGTCATGGGTTGAGGCATAGCCCATCAACCCGATGTATTTGTTGGAGGGATCGATGAATGTACTTTGATGTCTTGTATGTGTGAAATAAAATTGCTTTGTAGTTGTCTCTTATCTTGTTCGCGATCTTTGTCCCTATAGGTACCAGGATCACAGAGATCGAGTCATGGAGAGGCTAAGGGCCGAGAGACGATGAAACGCTATTCTGAATACCAGCGACATAAGGGTTTAGTACGGTAGCATGGATCCTATCTTTGGGATACAAGAGGTGTACTCATTAAACGCCCAATGCTTATGTCTGATTTATCTTAATTACTGAGGCAACCTCACGCGACGGATAGGGCCTTCGGTTGGACAACTAACTCTTGATGCAGGACACGTATCGGGCAAGACGTAATTTGGACACATCCCCACTTCGAGGTTTTGCAAGCACATCCTGATGCAGACTTCCAGGACACAAACGACTATCATAATGATCTCGTTCGCAAATATATGGTTGTAAGAATAAAACCTCAAACCCACGCATGTTTTTTATTTATAAGGGTTTAGTTGTGCAACTTGATTCAATTCGGTCCAAAAATTGGAATTTAATTCTCTTGCAAAGCTTTTTAGAAACCTTTGTCTTAAAGGTGCACTTCCTCTTATGGGTTCGATAACTCAAGATCACCTCCGGGGAAAAGGCGAGAATCCTTTCTGCTCCTTTACCGGACCACTGAAGGGACTCATCAAACCTTTTTTGGCGCCGTTGCCAAGGAGGATTTGTGTGCTAGACTTTGTGTTAGAGTTTTGTTAGAGTCTTTGTTTTAGTTTTGTATTTTGTTCTTGTTATAGTTTAACATTTTGTCCATGGGAAACACCAAAAAAATAATATGGCTCATAATCTTGGAAGCTTTCACTACTGCAGGATGCTGCTAACTGTTTGCGATGAGTAGGAACGAAAGAAATAGGCAGCCAGATGAAGGCGTGTGCGATACACATCATACAGTTCACTCGGATGAATTGTTTATAATTAGGCAACAAAAAATGGTCAGCCAGATAAAGGTGTGTGTGATTGAGGGCATACGCTTCAGAAGGATTAATTGTTTGCAATTAGGCAACAGAACAGAAACGGGTCAGCCAGATCAAAGTGCATGCGATTGATGGCATACACTTCACATGGATGAACTGTTTGCGATTAGCCACAACATACTGAAACAGTTAGATAGATCAACGTGTGTGCACTAGACGGGCACACACATTCTAATTAAAAGAACCGTGCGTGATGGTGCTGACATTGCCTATTGCGGTGCACCCTATGGTGCAAACGCCATGTACGCGGCCGAGAAGACGTACGTGCCCACGTTAAGCCTTCCGGAAATAGTCCTGCACCTGTAACCGTCAGTAAATTTTGATCATGTGTCCCGTCACATTTCAAATTGCAAACATGTTCACACCAATCAAAACCTAAACGGTTTCCCACTTAGGAGCGTATTACTACACGGTTATAAATACTACCACTTCAAGATGACTGCACATTCCTCCTCAACTCCTCATCCACAAAAATTCAAAAACAAACAAGTCATTCATCATCGTTCCCTTGCGTCCACCATGGCCAGCGTGAGTTCTGGGTCAAGAGATTGCCACCAGGGAGAGGCGAGCCTGGAAGCGGGAGCATGAGAGATGTTCCGCCTCGCCGCGAAAGCAGCCAACATGTCCCGCAGCACAGTCGTAGCAGCGGAGAGGTCCTGCCGCGCCGCCGAAGCAGCACGGAGGACCCGTCGCGCCGTCGATGCAGTAGACTGGTCCGGCCGTGCCGCGGAAGCATAAGAGATGTCCCGCCGTGCCGCGAATGCAGCAGAGATGTCCTCCCATGCCGCGGCGTCTTGGGAAATTGCCTCGCGGGCAGGCGAGGACTCTTACAGGGCATGCGTACCCTCATCCTCAGGCAAATGGATCAGATCTCCAGGTGGGCGAGGTTGCAGGATGACCTAGAAGCCTCGTTTGAACAGTCTACCGACATCATCCGGCAACTAAATTAGAGCAATCTGAAGCTCTAGGCTGAGCGCGACCTGCTGAGGGCGAATATCATCGGAAGTGCGAAGCAGCAGGAGCAGACCACTGCCTTGTTGAAGAGGACCGGCGTCATCGTCGAGAAACTTATGGACGAGAATGCCATGTTGCGCATCGAGCGCAGAAGGCTGGTGAAGAAATCCGTGGATGCTCTCAACCAGCATCTTGAGGACAAGAAAGAGCTCGTCACCGCCCGCCGCGGAGACTAGTTCTTGCTGTGGCTTCCTTCTTCTTTTGCCCTTGTGTATATCGAGCGTTGTCGCATGTGGCTTTTTTAATTATGTTTATAAATATTTAAGACAATTATTATTTAATGTCATCGTCCTTATATTCATCATGCTTGCTATAAGTCGCAGTCGATGCTATATAGGTCCGTCGGATCTTACATCAAGATCCTTTCAAAACTTTATTTTCAGATTTTTATTTTTCTCTCTTAAATCTCAGTCCAGTGAGACATATAGCCACGTCGTAGAACAGGTGCTCGGGCGCCATTAATGGAGACGTTGGGAGGGAGGTGCTCGGCGGGTAGCGGTCAAAAGGGCTCTCCTCCAGATGAGCACGCGCAGGGGTTTGATCGCACGCCTCACGTACTCAAATAGCTACCCCACACGGCACCTCCTAGCCAATAAAACAAGGGGCCGCGTGGCCGCACGTAATTGGTAAGTCGAACGCCCATGATTTTAATAATACTTGTGTTTCTGATTTGTAACGTGACAACACTTTTTTTCAAAATGACTTTGTTGATTGTTAATGTGTGCGCCTTCGCAAATCAGACAGAAAAATTACCACAGCATGTTGGTGCCATGTCATGAGACCATGTCAAGTTTCATGATTTCCAGGCGTGTTTTGGAATTACAGGAATTAAAAAAACAAGTTTCTCAATCTTTCCGGCCGAGCCACGATGCCCAGATGTTTGAGTTTCACTTTCATCTCTTGCATGGGACCTAGAAATTCACCTAAGGACACACATGTGATTTTTTAAACAACTTTGGTGCACTGGAGCATGTGATTGTAGTTCAAATTTGAATTATGCACATTAAATGCACAGGAACTCAATTAATGTATAAAGAAGGCGAAACGAGCCCGGAATAATTCCAAAGTTTAGCATGATACTTCTATTTGGTCTAATCTAACTGTGTAAAAAATTAAGGCAGGAGAAGGCAGTGTACGTATGTCGTTTAGCACACGAAGGTGACACGTTCCCTCTCGGAACCACGAACCTTCTTGAGGAAAACTCCGGTTTGCAAGAAGCTTACACCAAAGCTTGTCCCAATTCGGACAGAAAAATTACCACAACATATTGGTGCCATGTCGTTAGACCATGTCAAGTTTCATGATTTTCAGACGTGTTTTGGAATTACAGGAATTAAAATACCAAGTTTCTCAATATTTCCGGCCGAGCCATGATGTCCAGATGTTTGAATTTTACTCCAATCTCTTGCATGGGACCTAGAAATTCACCCAAGGACACACATGTGATTTTTCAAACAATTTTGGTGCACTGGAGCCTGTGCTTGTAGTTCAAATTTGAATTATGCACATTAAATGCTCAGAAACTCAATTAATGTATAAAAAGGTGAAACGAGCCTAGAATAATTCCAAAATTTAGCACGGTACTTCTAATTGGTCTAATCTGGTTGTGTAAAAAAAATTAAAGCGAGAGAAGGCAGTGTACGTATGTTCTTTCACACACGGAGGTGACACGTTTCCTCTCGAAACCATGAGCCTTCTTGAGGGAAGCTCCTATTTGCAAGAAGCTTACACCAAATCTTGTCCTAATTCGGCCAAAAAAATACCGCAGCATGCTCGTGTTATGTCATGACACCATGCCAAGTTTCATAATTTTCAGGCGTGTTTTGGAATTACAGGAATTAAAAAATCAAGTTTCTCAATCTTTCTGGCCAAGCCACGACGTCCAGATGTTTGAATTTCACTCCAATATCTTGCACGGGACCTAGAAATTCATCCAAGGATATACATGTGATTTTTCAAACAACTTTGGTGCACTGGAGCCTATGCTTGTAGTTTAAATTTGAATTATGCACATTAAATGCCCCAAAACTCAATTAATGTATTAAAAAGGCGAAACGAGCCCGAAATAATTCCAAATTTTAGCACGATACTTCTATTTGGTCTAATCTGGCTGTGTAAAAAAATTAAGGCGGGAGAAGGCAGTGCACGTATGTCATTTCGCACACGGAGGTGACACGTTCCCTCTCGGAACCACGAGCCTTCTTGAGGGAAACTCCGGTTTGCAAGAAGCTTACATCAAAGCTTGTCCCATTTCGGCCAAAAAAATTACCGCAGTATGTCCGTGTCATGTCATGACACCATGCCAAGTTTCACGATTTTCAGGCATGTTTTGGAATTACAAGAATTAAAAAATCAAGTTTCTCAATCTTTCCGGCCGAGCCACGACGCCCAAATGTTTGAATTTCAGTCCCATCTCTTGCATGGGACCTAGAAATTCACCCAAGGACACACATGTGATTTTTTAAACAACTTTGGTGCACTAGAGCCTGTGCTTGTAGTTCAAATTTGAATTATGCACATTAAATGTCAAGAAACTCAATTAATGTATAAAAAAGGCCAAATGAATTCGGAATAATTCCACAATTTAGCACTGTACTTCTATTTGGTCTAATATAGCAGGCGGGAAAAGACAGTGTACGTATGTCGTTTCACATACGGAGGTGACACGTTCCCTCTCGGGACCACGAGCTTTCTTGAGGAAAGCTCCGGTTTGCAAGAAGCCTACACCAAAGCTTGTCCCAATTTGGCCAAAAAAATTACCACAACATGTTGGTGCCATGTCATGAGACCATACCAAGTTTCATGATTTCCAGGCGTGTTTTGAATTACATGAATTAAAAAACCAAGTTTCTCAATCTTTCCCACCGAGCCACAACGCCCAGATGTTTGAATTTCACTCCCATCTCTTGCATGGGACCTAGAAATTCACCCAAGGACACACATGTGATTTTTCAAACAACTTTGGTGCACTGGAGCACGTGCTTGTAGTTAAAATTTGAATTATACACATTAAATGCACAGAAACTCAATTAATATATAAAAAAGGCCAAACGAACATGGAATAATTCAAAATTTTAGTACGATACTTTTATTTGGTCTAATCTGCCTCTGTAAAAAATATGGCGGGAGAAGGCAGTGTACGCATGTCGTTTCGCACACAGTGGTGACACGTTCCATCTCGGAACCAGGAGCCTTCTTGAGGGAAACTCCGGTTTGCAAGAAGCTTACACCAAAGCTTGTCCCAATTTGGCCAAAAAATTTACTGCAGCATGTTGGTGCCATGTCATGACACCATGCCAAGTTTCATGATTTTCAGTCGTGTTTTGGATATACAAGAATTAAAAAACCAAGTTTCTCAATCATTCTGGCCGAGCCACGACACCCAGATATTTGAATTTTATTCCCATTTCTTGCATGAGACCTCTAAATTCACCCAAAGATACACATGTGATTTTTCAGCAAACTTTGGTGCATTGGAGCATGTGCTTGTAGTTCAAATTTGAATTATGCATATTAAATGCCTAGAAACTCAATTAATGCATAAAAATGCCAAATGAACCCGGAATAATTCCAAATTTAAACACGACACTCATGTATTAGTTGCATGTTCACTGTAAGTAAGTGTTCTAGCAATTCGAACACCATCCTTTCCCTCCGCAACACCATTTTGTCTTCCAAAACATAATGAAAAAATCAAGTATACCACAAACAGTTTACTAGAAAGAATCGTGTGGGATGCGATATAAAATATCTTGGCGCACCGTCTTGTCTGGCTTATGCAGGAAGCTTCGTCGTCTACAGTCCACCACCCCCGCTTGAACCACACTTGCGCGCTAGTTTCTCGCGACACCGAGCGATTTTCTTGCCACCCCGGAAATATCTATCTCCCCGCCCCCTCCCTCCTACCAAAAGCCACATTTCCACTGTTCCTTCTTGCTTTCCAAATTCAAATCTTCACTACTGCTTACTGGCAGCTCAGCCTCCTCGCCGGCGACCCTTCTTCTTGCAGCATCGCCTCCTCGCCGGCTACCCTTCTTCTTGCAGCGCCGCCTCCTCGCCGGTGACCCTTCTTCTTGCAACGCTGCCTCCTCACCGGCTACCCTTCTTCTTGCAGCACCGCCTCCTCACCGGCGACCCTTCTTCTTGCAGCACCGCCTCCTCGCCGGCGACCCTTCTTCTTGCTGCGCGGTCTCCTCGCCGCCGAACCTTCTTCTTACTACGTGGCCTCGTCGATATGGTTAGGTAATCCACATCCCACCCATACCATCCTCCTCCTTTCCCGTCCCACATGCCCCGACTAACGGAGCGACACCTTCCACCGAAATCACTGACCCCTCCTCCAATTAAGCACCACCCACAGCCATTTTACACGCAGTATAACATGGAGCTGAGTAGCATGCGGCCGCACGCGCGAACGAGGTCGCTATGGCTGACATGCGTGTCGACCGCCAGATCTTGGAGGAGGTCCTCGTCTTCGA
Source organism: Triticum dicoccoides (assembly GCF_002162155.2). Classification (NCBI taxonomy): domain Eukaryota; kingdom Viridiplantae; phylum Streptophyta; class Magnoliopsida; order Poales; family Poaceae; genus Triticum; species Triticum dicoccoides. The sequence goes on from NC_041388.1 coordinate 276,942,449, forward strand.
GGCCACCGTCGACACCGCCGCGTGGTTGTCAACTTTAAAATACAGTTCGTGATGTTTTCTCGAGGCCACATCCAGTGCATTCTAGTGATTTGTCCTCTGTAATGTTAATATGCAATCTGATGTTCAGTTAATAGTTTGGTCCTCTGAAATGTAATGTTCAGTTAACACTTTGGTCCAACAATTGCTACATTTCGTAGTACTGTTCTCAAGCATTCTTTGTTTTGTTAACTGTCTTATCTTCTAGTACATGTTTCTATTCTGCAATGTCATGCTCAGTTAACTATTTTGATTCATTTGGTCTGCAGTCCATTTAACTGTTTGGTTCAGTTCTGCAATTTGATTGCCGTGGGTACAATTTTGTATTGTTATGCATGTGACACCAATCGAATTTCGCTGTACTCAATACATATTCTACTGATAGTATGACAACTCTCGGTTAACCTGATCAAGGTCTTCCTTATGTGTGTTGCAGGGGAACAATGGGAGACACTGCGGTTTACCATCGAGGTTTGTTCAAGCAGGGTCCTTTGGCTACTAGCACATTATTGTGTAGTTGCAGGAATCATTCTAATATTTAGGTTTCTTACAATTTGGTCTTGCACATGTAGGTCCTGCTGTCAGAGGCTTAGACCCACTATTCGACCCATTTTGCATATGGGGAAATGAGATGTCCATGAATATCAGTCAAGTCAAATAAGGGACTCATCTGTATAAGGGGCTCTCCGGAAGGAAGTAATTACGAGAACCTAGGGTTAGAGTTAGCAAAATCTTTTAACCCGAATAGAAGAGAGATCAGAGTCCTAGAGTATAGATGAGGAATAAAAGATCCTAATACCACCCAAATGGTGACGTGGGCCCGTAAGCCACACAACCATGTTAGTAAAAGTTTTGTAATGACTAGACTCAACTTCGGCTAAGGAGTTGAAAGGGGGATTCCTACATGCAGTCGGCTCTGATACCAACTTGTGACACCCCCGATTTGACCGTACACTACTCATACACGCAAATGTGTACGATCGAGATCGGGGACTCACGGGAAGATATCACAACACAACTCTAGACACAAATTAAAATAATACAAGCTTTATATTACAAGTCATGGGCCTCGAGGGCTCGAATACATCATCTCGAATACAAATGAGTAAGCGGAAGCAACAATATATGAGTACAAACATAAGTTAAACAAGTTGCCATAAGATGGCTAGCACAAAAGTAGCAACGATCGAAAAGGCAAGGCCTCCTGCCTGGGACCTCCTAACTACTCCTCGAAGCCGAACTCCATGTAGAAACATCCTCTGGATCTTCTGGCTCCTGGACTCCATCATATGATCACAAATAACCGGGAAAAGGGGAAAAAGAAGTAGGAAAGCAACCATGAGTACTCATCCAAAGTACTCGCAAGCAAGGATCTACACTACATATGCATTGGTATCAATGAAATGGGTTGTCTGTGGACTGAACTGCAGAATGCCAGAATAAGAGGGGGATAGCTAGTCCTATCGAAGACTACGCTTCTGCCAGCCTCCATCTTGAAGCAGTAGAAGAGAGTAGATGGTAAGTTAACCAAGTATCATCACATAGCATAATCCTACCCGGTGATCCTCCCCTCGTCGGCCTGTGAGAGAGCGATCACCGAGTTGTATCTGGCACTTGAAAGGGTGTGTTTTATTAAGTATCTGGTTCTAGTTGTCATAAGGTCAAGGTACAACTCCGGGTTGTCCTTTTACCGAGGGACACAGCTATTCGAATAGATAAACTTCCCTGCAGGGGTGCACCACATTTCCCAACACGTTCGACCCCCTTTGGCCGGACACACTTTCCTGGGTCACGCCCGGCCTCTAAGATCAACACGTCGCAGCCCCACCTAGGCACAACAGAGAGGTCAGCACGCCGGTCTAAATCCTATGGCGCAGGGGTCTTGGCCCATCGCCGGTTGCACACCTGCACGTTGCGAACGCGACCGGTAAGCAGACCTAGCCTCCCTAATACAAGAGCAGGCGTTCCAGTCCAATCCGGCGTGCACCGCTCAGTCACTGACGTTAAGAAGGCTTCGGCTAATACCACGACGTCGAGTGCCCATAACTGTTTCCGCGTAGTTGGTTAGTGCGTATAGGCCAGTGGCCAGACTCAGATCAAATACCAAGATCTCGTTAAGCGTGTTATTTTAAAGAAACCGCAGACGCCGACCAGGGCCAGGCCCACCTCTATCCTAGGTGGTCTCAACCTGCCCTGTCGCTCAGCCACAAAGTAACAGTCGGGGGCTGTCGGGAACCCAGGCCCACCACTAACTGGATGAAACCACCTGCCCCTTCAGCCCCCACATTGGAATCACTTGCGGGTACTCTACGAGCCGACCCGACTTTAGTCACCACATGTATCACTTATTATGTATATAAGGATATACCCGTGATCACCTCCCAAGTGATCACGGCCCGATAGTATAGCATGGCAGACGGACAAGAATGTAGGGCCACTGATGGAATACTAGCGTCCTATACTAAGTGATACGTCTCCGTCGTATCTATAATTTTGATTGTTTCATGCCAATATTCTACGACTTTCATATACTTTTGGCAACTTTTTATACTATTTTTGGGACTAACATATTGATCCAGTGCCCAGTGTCAGTTCCTGTTTGTTGCATGTTTTTTGTTTCGCAGAATATCCATATCAGACGGAGTCCAAACGGGATAAAAACGGACGGAGATTTTTTTGGAATATATGTGATTTTTGGGAAGTGAAATCAACGCGAGACGATGCTCGAGGGGCCCACGAGGCAGGGGCGTGCCCCAGGGGGCAGGCGCGCCCCTGACCCTCGTGGCCACCCCGTAAGGCGGTTGGTGCCCTTCTTTTGCCGCAAGAAAGCTAATATCCGGATAGAGATCATGTTAAAATTTCAGCCCAATCGGAGTTACGGATCTCTGGGAATATAAGAAACGGTGAAAGGGTGGAATCTGGAAACGCAGAAACAGAGAGAGACAGAGAGACAAATCCAATCTCGAAGGGGCTCTCGCCCCTCCCATGCCATGGAGGCCATGGACCAGAGGGGAAACCCTTCTCCCATCTAGGGAGGAGGTCAAGGAAGAAGAAGAAGGAGGAGTGCTCTCTCCCCCTCGCTTCCGGTGGCACCGGAGTGCCACCGGGGGCCATCATCATCACCGCAATCTTCACCAACAACTTCACCGCCATCATCACCAACTCTTCCCTCCTCTATGCAGCGGTGTAACCTCTCTCTTACCCGCTGTAATCTCTACTTAAACATGGTGCTCAACGCTATATATTATTTCCCAATGATGTATGGCTATCCTATAATGTTTGAGTAGATCCGTTTTGTCCTATGGGCTATTTGATGATCAAGATTCGTTTGAGTTGCATGTTTTATTATTGTTGCTGTCCTATGGTGCTCTCCGTGTCGCGCAAGCGTGAGGGATCCCCGCTGTAGGGTGTTGCAATACGTTCATGATTCGCTTATAGTGGGTTGCGTGAGTGACTGAAACACAAACCCGAGTAAGGGGGTTGTTGCGTTTGGGATAAAGAGGACTTGATGCTTTAATTCTATGGTTGGGTTTTACCTTAATGATCTTTAGTAGTTGAGGATGCTTGCTAGAGTTCCAATCATAAGTGCATATGATCCAAGTAGAGAAAGTATGTTAGCTTATGCCTCTCCCTCATATAAAATTGCAATAATGATTACCGGTCTAGTTATCGATTGCCTAGGGACAAATAACTTTCTCGTAACAAACAAGCTCTTTACTAAAACTAATTTAGTTGTATCTTTATCTAAACATCCCCTACCATTTATTTACTTGCTCTTTATTATCTTGCAAACCTATCCAAAAACAACTACAAAGTACTTCTAGTTTCATACTTGTTCTAGGTAAAGTGAACGTCAAGCGTGCGTAGAGTTGTATCGGTGGTTGATAGAACTTGAGGGAATTTTTGTTCTACCTTTAGCTCCTCGTTGGGTTCGACACTCTTACTTATCGAAAATTGTTGCGATCCCCTATACTTGTGGGTTATCAAGACCTTTTTCTGGCGCCATTGCCGGGGAGCAATAGCGTGGGGTGAATATTCTCGTGTGTGCTTGTTTGCTTTATCACCAAGTAATTTTTATTTGTTGTTCTTAGTTGTTCTCTATCTTTAGTTATGGATATGGAACACGAAATACCAAAAAAATTACGTGTACTTTCTGCTCATGGAGACGGGGAACCTCCTAAAACCCTCGATGCTGGTTATGTGAAAGATAATGTACTACTTTAATAATCCTGAGAAAACCCCATTCAATTATGTAATGAGAGTAACGTTGGATCAACGTGAATACTTTAGGGATTACCGCTTGACACAAAAAGGGAAACTATTATGGGATCAAATTCATATATTGAAGTGGTATGGTAGGCAACTATGCTTGAGATATGATTATACTTGTTGCTCTAGGATGAAGGCTCCACACCTTCCCTTTTTAATGCGAATTTAATGATAATAAAACCTTAGCTTCTTATGATAGTGGTATATATGATTACTATGATGTGGAACAAATAGAAGAATTTGTTGCTTTTATGGGTGGATATGAAATTGAATCTATGTTTAAAGAGTTTGAAGATTTTGATGATTCGGTTTATAGACCTAAAAATTTAGCTATCCTTAAATATTGCTATGATAATTATGAATACAATTCCGATATTAATGCACTTATTGAGAAAGTCTCTGTTGTCCAAGAAGAGACTAATGTTTTGCAGGAATCTATGGAAGAAGAAGTTGATGAAACCGTGAGCTCATTGGATGAAAAAGATGAGGAGGAGAGCAAAGAACAAAAGGAGGAAGAGCGGATTGATTACCCGTGCCCACCTTCTAATGAGAGTAACTCTTCAACTCATACATTGTTTAATTTCCCTTCATGCTTACCGAAGGATGAATGCTATGATAATTGCTATGATCCCGTTGATTCTTTTGAAATACCCCTTTTTGATGATGCTTGCTATGATTGTGTCCAAGGTGCCAATATGAATTATGCTTATGGAGATGAACTTGCTATAGTTCCTTATGTTAAACATGAAATTGTTTCTATTGCACCCACACATGACAGTCCTATTATCTTTTTGAACTCTCCCAACTACACTATATCGGAGAAGTTTACCCTTATTAAGGATTATATTGATGGGTTGCCTTATACCGATGCACATGATGATTTTGATGAATATAATATGCATGTGCTTGCTGCTCCTACCTGCAATTATTATGAGAGAGGAACTATATCTCCACCTCTATATGTTTCCAATACAATAAAATTGCAATAAACTGTTTATACTATGCATTGGCCTTTACTATGTGTGCATGAATTGTTCTTTTATGACATGCCGATGCATAGGAAGAGAGTTAGACTTCGTCATTACATGATATATGTTGCTTTGTGCTCACTACTAAATTACAAATCATTGTTAATTAAAATTGTCTTTGATATACCTTGGGATCCGGGTGGATTCACTACTTGAGCACTATATGCCTAGCTTAATGGCTTTAAAGAAAGCGCTGCCAGGGAGACAACCCAGAAGTTTTAGGGAGTCATTTATTTCTGTTGAGTGCTTTCATATAGTTTTAAAACAACAAAAATAAAGAGGGGAACCCAAAACTTTTTCAAAAAGGAAAGTGAAAGTGAGAAAGACAAGCATTGTTGAAGTGGGAGAGCCCCTTGAACTTTGTTCATGCTCACGGAAACTTTGTGAATCTTGATTACAGAAACTTTTCAACAAAAATAATTACCCCCTTGTACAATTCCATTTTATTATAAAAATAATGTGCCAAGGTTTGCCTTTAGGATGTTTACATTTGCTTGATGGTTTGTACGGTGCAGGATAGAAACTTTGGCTGTAGTGTGTGATTTTACATTTTTAGCTGGAACGCCAAATGGTTCTGATTCTTTTTGAACTGTCTTTCTATAAATTTTTTTATTTTTCCTAATTTTGGCAGAAATTTTCAAGTATCAGAAGTATGGTGAATGTTCAGATTATTACAGACTGTTCTTTTTTAGACAGATTCTGTTTTTGATGCATAGTTTGCTTGTTTTGATGAAACTATCGATTAATATCAGTGGATTAAGCCATGGAAAAGTTACATTACAGTAGCTATAATGCAAAAACAAAATATGAATTGGTTTGCAATAGTACTTAGAGTAGTGATTTGCTTTACTATACTAACGGATCTTACCGAGTTTTCTGTTGAAGTTTTGTGTGGATGAAGTGTTCGATGATCGAGAAGGTCTCGATGTGAGAAGAAGGAAGAGAGGCAAGAGCTCAAGCTTGGGGATGCCTGAGGCACCCCAAGTAAACATTCAAGGAGACTCAAGCGTGTAAGCTTGGGGATGCTCCGGAAGGCATCCCCTCTTTCTTCAACGAGTATCGGTATGTTTTCAGATTCGTTTCGTTCATGCGATATGTGCAATCTTGGAGCATCTTTTGCATTTAGTTTTCATTTTTCTTTTATGCACCATGCTGGTATGAGATAGTACTTGGTTTATTTATAGAATGCTCTATGCACTTCACTTATATCTTTTGAGTATGGCTTTATATAATGCTTCATGTGCTTCACTTATATCATTTGAAGTTTGGATAGCCTGTTTCTGTTTACATAGAAAACCGTCATTTGTAGAATGCTCTTTTGCTTCACTTATATTTGTTAGAGCATGGGCATATATTTTGTAGAAAGAATTAAACTCTCTTGCTTCACTTATATCTATTTAGAGAGATGACATGAATTGGTCATTCACATGGTTAGTCATAAAATCCTACATAAAACTTGTAGATCGCTGAATATGATATGTTTGATTCCTTGCAATAGTTTTGTGATATAAAGATGGTGATATTAGAGTCATGCTAGTGGGTAGTTGTGGATTAGTAGAAATACTTGTGTCTTGAGGTTTGTGATTCCCGTAGCATGCACGTATGGTGAACCGTTATGTAACGAAGTCAGAGCATGATTTATTTATTGATTATCTTCCTTATGAGTGGCGGTCGGGGACGAGCGATGGTATTTTCCTACCAATCTATCCCCTAGGAGCATTCACGTAGTACTTTGTTTTGATGACTAATAGATTTTTGCAATAAGTATGTGAGTTCTTTATGACTAATGTTGAGTCCATGGATTATACGCACTCTCACCCTTCCACCATTGCTAGCCTCTCTAGTACCGCGCAAATTTCGCCGGTACCTTAAACCCACCATATACCTTCCTCAAAAAAGCCATCATACCTACCTATCATGGCATTCCCATAGCCATTCCGAGATATATTGCCATGCAACTTCCATCATCATCATATACATGACTTGAGCAATCATTGTCATATTGCTTTGCATGATCGTAAGATAGCTAGCATGATGTTTTCATGGCTTGTCCGTTTTTTGATGTCATTGCTACGCTAGATCATTGCACATCCCGGTACACCGCTGGAGGCATTCATATAGATTCATATCTTTGTTCTAGATATCGAGTTGTAATATTGAGTTGTAAGTAAATAAAAGTGTGATGATCATCATTATTAGAGCATTGCCCCAGTGAGGAAAGGATGATGGAGACTATGATTCCCCCACAAGTCGGGATGAGACTCCAGATGAAAAAATAATAATAAAAAAATAAAAAAATAAAGAGAAAGGCCAAAAAAAGAGAGAAGGCCCAAAAGAAAAACAAAAAAATGAGAGAAAAAGAGAGAAGGGGCAATGTTACTATCCTTTTACCACACTTGTGCTTCAGAGTAGCACCATGTTCTTCATATAGAGAGACTCTTGAGTTATCACTTTCATATACTAGTGGGAATTTTCATTATAGAACTTGGCTTGTATATTCCGATGATGGGCTTCCTCAAATGCCCGAGGTCTTCATGAGCAAGAAAGTTGGAAGCACACCCACTTAGTTTTCAGTCTGAGCTTTCATACACTAATAGCTCTTAGTGCATCCGTTGCATGGCAATCCCTACTCACTCACATTGATATCTATTGATGGGCATCTCCATAGCCCGTTGGTACGCCTAGTTGATATGAGACTATCTTCTCCTTTTTGTCTTCTCCACAACCACCATTTATTCCACCTATAGTGCTATGTCCATGGCTCACGCTCATGTATTGCGTGAAAGTTGAAAAGGTTTGAGAACGTCAAAAGTATGAAACAATTGCTTGGCTTGTCATCAGGGTTGTGCATGATGTGAATATTTTGTGTGGTGAAGATGGAGCATAGCCAGACCATATGATTTTGTAGGGATAACTTTCTTTGGCCATGTTATTTTGAAAAGACATGATTGCTTTATTAGTAGGCTTGAAGTATTATTGTTTTTATGTCACATGATAGACTATTGCTTTGAATCACTCGTATCTTAATATTCATGCCATGATTAGATATGTGATCAAGATTATGCTAGGTAGCATTCCACATAAAAAGTTATCCTTTTTTTATCATTTACCTACTCGAGGACGAGCAGGAATTAAGATTGGGGATGCTGATATATCTCCATCGTATCTATAATTCTTGATTGTTCCATGCCAATATTCTATGACTTTCATATACTTTTGGCAACTTTTTATACTATTTTTGGGACTAACATATTGATCCAGTGCCCAGTGCTAATTCCTGTTTGTTGCATGTTTTTTGTTTCGCAGAATATCCATATCAAACGGAGTCCAAACGGGATAAAAATGGACGGAGATTTTTTTTGGAATATATGTGATTTTTGGGAAGTGAAATCAACGCGAGACGATGCTCGAGGGGCCCATGAGGCAGGGGGCGCGCCCCAAGGGGGCAGGCACGCCCCTGACCCTCGTGGCCACCTCGTAAGGCGGTTGGTGCCCTTCTTTCGCCGCAAGAAAGCTAATATCTGGATAGAGATCGTGTTAAAATTTCAGCCCAATCGGAGTTACGGGTCTCCGGGAATATAAGAAACGGTGAAAGGGCAGAATCTGGAAACGCAGAAACAGAGAGAGACAGAGAGACAGATCCAATCTCGAAGGGGCTCTCGCCCCTCCCATGCCATGGAGGCCATGGACCAAAGGGGAAACCCTTCTCCCATCTAGGGAGGAGGTCAAGGAAGAAGAAGAAGGAGGGGGGCTCTCTCCCCCTCGCTTCCGGTGGCACCGGAGTGCCACCGGGGGCCATCATCATCACCGCAATCTTCACCAACAACTTCACCGCCATCATCACCAACTCTTCCCCCCTCTATGCAGCGGTGTAACCTCTCTCTTACCCGCTGTAATCTCTACTTAAACATGGTGCTCAACGCTATATATTATTTCCCAATGATGCATGGCTATCCTATGATGTTTGAGTAGATCCGTCTTGTCCTATGGGCTATTTGATGATCAAGATTCATTTGAGTTGCATGTTTTATTATTGGTGCTTTCCTATGGTGCTCCCCATGTCGCGCAAGCGTGAGGGATCCCCGCTGTAGGGTGTTGCAATACATTCATGATTCGCTTATAGTGGGTTGCGTGAGTGACTGAAACACAAACCCGAGTAAGGGGGTTGTTGCGTATGGGATAAAGAGTACTTGATGCTTTAATGCTATGGTTGGGTTTTACCTTAATGATCTTTAGTAGTTGCGGATGCTTGCTAGAGTTCCAATCATAAGTGCATATGATCCAAGTAGAGAAAGTATGTTAGCTAATGCCTCTCTCTCATATAAAATTGCAATAATGATTACCGGTCTAGTTATCGATTGCCTAGGGACAAATAACTTTCTCGTAACAAACAAGCTCTTCACTAAAACTAATTTAGTTGTGTCTTTATCTAAACAGCCCCTACTTTTTATTTACTTGCTCTTTATTATCTTGCAAACCTATCCAAAAACACCTACAAAGTACTTCTAGTTTCATACTTGTTCTAGGTAAAGCGAACATCAAGCGTGCGTAGAGTTGTATCGGTGGTTGATAGAACTTGAGGGAATTTTTGTTCTACCTTTAGCTCCTCGTTGGGTTCGACACTCTTACTTATCGAAAACTGTTGCGGTCCCCTATACTTGTGGGTTATCACTAAGCATTTAGGATTGCAGGTAAAGGTAACAACAGTAGCAGCAAGGACAAGCTATGCATCAGAATAGGATTAGCGGAAAGTAGTAACATGATACACTACTCTAATGCAAGCAGTAGAGTGAAGAATAGGCGATATCGGGTTGATTAAGGGGGGCTTGCCTGGTTGTTCTGCAGACAGAAACAAACCCTCGAAGGTGAAGTAGGCGATCACTGGTTCAATCGCGGTCTCGGGGCCTATCGTAAAGAAATAACGGAGGGGGAACACAATAAATAACAGATCAATCAAAGCATCACAAAGCATAACATGGTAATACGCAGTGCTAGGGATGACCTAACGCAGTACTAGGTGCTACTGGCGAAGGGGGGAAACATCCGGGAAAGTATTCCTGGTGTTTCGTGTTTTTGGACAGATGAACCAGAGGGGAAAAGTTGTAGGTTCACTATGCTAGGGACGTGTTGTGAACGAACGGACTACGAATTCGGATTCGTCTCGTCGTTCTGAGCAACTTTCATGTACAAATTATTTTAATCCGAATTACGGTTTAAAAGATATGATTTTCTAAAGTTTTATCAATTTCCTGGAATTTACTAGAATTAATTTAAATTCCAAAATTAAATTGGAAAATGAAGGAAATATGCCCTAGAGGCAATAATAAAGTTATTATTTATTTCCTTATATCATGATAAATGTTTATTATTCATGCTAGAATTGTATTAACCGGAAACATAATACATGTGTGAATACATAGACAAACAGAGTGCCACTAGTATGCCTCTACTTAACTAGCTCGTTGATCAAAGATGGTTAAGTTTCCTAGCCATTGACATGGGTTGTCATTTGATTAACGGGATAACATCATTAGGAGAATGATGTGATTGACTTGACCCATTCCGTTAGCTTAGCACACGATCGTTTAGTTTGTTGCTATTGCTTTCTTCATGACTTATACATGTTCCTATGACTATGAGATTATGCAACTCCTGTTTATCGGAGGAACACTTTGTGTGCTACCAAACGTCACAACGTAATTGGGTGATTATAAAGGTGCTCTACAGGTGTCTCCGAAGGTACTTGTTGGGTTGGCGTATTTCGAGATTAGGATTTGTCACTCCAATTGTCGAAGAGGTATCTCTGGGCCCTCTCAGTAATGCACATCACTTAAGCCTTGCAAGCATTGCAACTAATGAGTTAGTTGTGGGATGATGTATTACGGAACGAGTAAAGAGACTTGCCGGTAATGAGATTGAACTAGGTATTGAGATACCGACGATCGAATCTCGGGCAAGTAACATACCGATGACAAAGGGAACAACATATGTTGTTAGGCGGTCTGACCGATAAAGATCTTCGTAGAATATGTAGGAGCCAATATGAGCATCCAGGTTCCGCTATTGGTTATTGACCGGAGACGTGTCTCGGTCATGTCTACATAGTTCTCGAACCCGTAGGGTTCGCACGCTTAACGCTACGATGACAATTATATTATGAGTTTTATGTTTTGATGCACCGAAGTTTGTTCGGAGTCCCGGATGTGATCACAGACATGACGAGGAGTCTCGAAGTGGTCGAGACATGAAGATTGATATATTGGAAGCCTATGTTTGGATATCGGAAGTGTTCCGGGTGAAATCGGGATTTTACCGGAGTACCGGGAGGTTACCGGAACCCCCCAGGGGCTTAATGGGCCTACATGGGCCTTAGTGGAAAAGTAGGGAAGCAAGGGAAGTGTGGGGCGCGCCCCCCCAAGGCCCAAACCGAATTGGTTTAGGGCAAAGGGGGCCGGCCCCCCTCTTTCCTTCTTCCCCCCTCCCAAGTCCTAATCCAACTAGGAAAAAGGGGGAGTCCTACTCCCGGTTGGAGTAGGACTCCTCCAGCGCGCCTCTCCCCTTGGCCGGCCGCACCCCCTTGCTCCTTTATATACAGGGGCTGGGGGGCACCTCTAGACACACAAGTTGATCAAGTTGATCGTCTCTTAGCCGTGTGCGATGCCCCCCTCCACCATAGTCCACCTCGATAATACTGTAGCGGTGCTTAGGCGAAGCCCTGCGTCGGTAGAACATCAACATCGTCACCACGCCGTCGTGCTGACGAAACTCTCCCTCAACACTCGGCTATATTAGAGTTAGAGGGACGTCATCGGGCTGAACGTGTGCTGAACTCGGAGGTGCCGTGCGTTTAGTACTTTATCGGTCGGATCGTGAAGACGTATGACTACATCAACCGCGTTGTGCTAACGCTTCCGCTTTCGGTCTACGAGGGTACGTGGACAACACTCTCCCGTCTCGTTGCTATGCATCACCATGATCTTGCGTGTGCGTAGGATTTGTTTTGAAATTACTACATTCCCCAACAGTGGCATCCGAGCTAGGTTTTATGCGTTGATGTTATATGCACGAGTAGAACACAAGTGAGTTGTGGGCGATATAAGTCATACTGCTTACCAGCATATCATACTTTGGTTCGGCGGTATTGTTGGATGAAGCGGCCCGGACCGACATTACGCGTACGCTTACGCGAGACTGGTTCTACCGACGTGCTTTGCACACAGGTGGCTGGTGGCTGTCAGTTTCTCCAACTTTAGTTGAACCGAGTGTGGCTACGCCCGGTCCTTGCGAAGGTTAAAACAACACCAACTTGACAAACTATCATTGTGGTTTTGATGCGTAAGAACGGTTCTTTCTAAGCCCGTAGAAGCCAGGTAAAACTTGCAACAACAAAGTAGAGGACGTCTAACTTGTTTTTGCAGGGCATGTTGTGATGTGATATGGTCAAGACATGATGCTATATTGTATGAGATGATCATGTTTTGTAACCGAGTTATCGGCAACTGGCAGGAGCCATATGGTTGTCGCTTTATTGTATGCAATACAATCGCCCTGTAATGCTTTACTTTATCACTAAGCAGTAGCGATAGTCGTGGAAGCATAAGATTGGCGAGAAGACAACGATGCTACGATGGAGATGGAGATCAAGGTGTCGCGCTGGTGACGATGGTGATCATGACGGTGCTTCGGAGATGGAGATCACAAGCACAAGATGATGATGGCCATATCATATCACTTATATTGATTGCATGTGATGTTTATCTTTTATGCATCTTATCTTGCTTTGATTGACGGTAGCATTATAAGATGATCTCTCACTAAATTATCAAAGTATAAGTGTTCTCCCTGACTATGCACCGTTGCAAAAGTTCTTCGTGCTGAGACACCACGTGATGATCGGGTGTGATAGGCTCTATGTTCAAATACAACGGGTGCGAAACAGTTGCACATGTGGAATACTCAGGTTAAACTTGACGAGCCTAGCATATAACAGATATGGCCTCGGAACACGGAGACCGAAAGGTCGAGCGTGAATCATATAGTAGATATGATCAACATAGTGATGTTCACCATTGAAACTACTCCATCTCACGTGATGATCGGACATGGTTTAGTTGATTTGGATCACGTGATCACTTAGAGGATTAGAGGGATGTCTATCTAAGTGGGAGTTCTTATGTAATATGATTAATTGAACTTAAATTTATCATGAACTTAGTACCTGATAGTATCTTGCTTGTCTATGTTGATTGTAGATAGATGGCCCGTGCTGTTGTTCCGTTGAATTTTAATGCGTTCCTTGAGAAAGCAAAGTTGAAAGATGATGGTAGCAATTACACGGACTGGGTCCGTAACTTGAGGATTATCCTCATTGCTGCACAGAAGAATTACGTCCTGGAAGCACCGCTGAGTGCCAGGCCTGCTGCTGATGCAACTGACGACGCTAAGAACGTCTGGCAGAGCAAAACTGATGGCTACTCGATAGTTCAGTGTGCCATGCTTTATGGCTTAGAACCGTAACTTCAACGACGTTTTGAACATCATGGAGCATATGAGATGTTCCAGGAGTTGAAGTTAATATTTCAAGCAAATTCCTGGATTGAGAGATATGAAGTCTCCAATAATTTCTATAGCTGCAAGATGGAGGAGAATAGTTCTGTCAGTGAACATATACTCAGAATGTCTGGGTACCATAATCACTTGACTCAACTAGGAGTTAATCTTCCGGTTGATAGTGTCATTGACAGAGTTCTTCAATCACTGCCACCAAGCTACAAGAGCTTCGTGATGAACTATAATATGCAAGGGATGAATAAAACAATTCCCGAGCTCTTTGCAATGCTAAAGGCTGCGGAGGTAGAAATCAAGAAGGAGCATCAAGTGTTGATGGTCAACAAGACCACTAGTTTCAAGAAAAATGGCAAAGGGAAGAAGAAGGGGAACTTCAAGAACAACAACAAGCAAGTTGCTGCTCAAGAGAAGAAACCCAAGTCTGAACCTAAGTGTGAACCTAAGCCTAAAACTGAGTGCTTCTACTGCAAGCAGACTAGTCACTGGAAGCGGAACTGCCCCAAGTATTTGGCAGATAAGAAGGATGGCAAGGTGAACAAAGGTATATGTGATAGACATGTTATTGATGTGTACCTTACTAATGCTCGTAGTAGCACTTGGGTATTTGATATTGGTTCTGTTGCTATTATTTGCAACTCGAAATAGGGGCTACGGATTAAGCGAAGATTGGCTAAGGACGAGGTGACGATGCGCGTGGGAAATGGTTCCAAAGTCGATGTGATCGCAGTCGGCACGCTACCTCTACATCTACCTTCGGGATTAGTATTAGACCTAAATAATTGTTATTTGGTCCCAGCGTTGAGCATGAACATTATATCTGGATCTTGTTTGATGCGAGACGGTTATTCATTTAAATCAGAGTATAATGGTTGTTCTATTTATATGAGTAATATCTTTTATGGTCATGCACCCGTGAAGAGTGGTCTATTCTTACTGAATCTCGATAGTAGTGACACACATATTCATAATGTTGAAGCCAAAAGATGCAAGGTTGATCATGATGGTGCAACTTATTTGTGGCACTGCCATTTAGGTCATATCGGTGTAAAGCGCATGAAGAAACTCCATATTGATGGACTTTTGGAACCACATGATTATGAATCACTTGGTACTTGCAAACCGTGCCTCATGGGCAAGATGACTAAAACGCCGTTCTCCGGAACTATGGAGAGAGCAACAAATTTGTTGGAAATCATACATACAGATGTATGTGGTCTGATGAATGTTGAGGCTCGTGGCGGATATCGTTATTTTCTCATCTTCACAGATGATTTAAGCAGATATGGGTATATCTACTTAATGAAGCATAAGTCTGAAACATTTGAAAAGTTCAAAGAATTTCAGAGTGAAGTTGAAAATCATCGTAACAAGAAAATAAATTTTCTACGATCTGATCGTGGAGGAGAATATTTGAGTTACGAGTTTGGTCTATATTTGAAACAATGCGGAATAGTTTCACAACTCACGCCACCCGGAACACCACAGCGTAATGGTGTGTCCGAACGTCGTAATCGTACTTTACTAGATATGGTGCGATCTATGATGTCTCTTACAGATTTACCGCTATCGTTTTGGGGTTATGCTTTAGAGACGGCCGCATTCACGTTAAATAGGGCACCATCGAAATCCGTTGAGACGACGCCTTATGAACTGTGGTTTGGTAAGAAACCAAAGTTGTCGTTTCTGAAAGTTTGGGGCTGCGATGCTTATGTGAAAAAGCTTCAAACTGATAAGCTCGAACCCAAATCGGAGAAATGTGTCTTCATAGGGTACCCAAAGGAGACTGTTGGGTACACCTTCTATCATAGATCCGAAGGCAAGACTTTTGTTGCTAAATTCGGAGTTTTTCTAGAGAAGGAGTTTCTCTCGAAAGAAGTGAGTGGGAGGAAAGTAGAACTTGATGAGGTAACTGTACCTGCTCCCTTTTTGGAAAGTAGTTCATCATAGAAAACGGTTTCTACGACACCTACACCAATTAGTGAGGAAGTTAATGATGATGATCATGAAACTTTAGATCAAGTTGTTACTGAACCTCGTAGGTCAATTAGAGTAAGATCCGCACCAGAGTGGTACGGTAATCCTGTTCTGGAAGTTATGTTACTAGACCATGACGAACCTACGAACTATGAAGAAGCGATGGTGAGCCCAGATTCCACTAAATGGCTTGAGGCCATGAAATCTGAGATGGGATCCATGTATGAGAACAAAGTGTGGACTTTGGTTGACTTGCCCGTTGATCGGCAAGCAATTGAGAATAAATGGATCTTCAAGAAGAAGACTGACGCTGACGATAATGTTACTATCTATAAAGCTCAACTTGTTGCCAAAGGTTTTCGACAAGTTCAAGGGATTGACTATGATGAGACCTTCTCACCCGTAGCGATGCTTAAGTCTGTCCGAATCATGTTAGCAATTGCCATGTTTTATGATTATGAAATATGGCAGATGGATGTCAAAACTGCATTCTTGAATGGATTTCTAGAAGAAGAGTTGTATATGATGCAACCGGAAGGTTTTGTCGATCCAAAGGGAGCTAACAAAGTGTCCAAGCTCCAGCGATCCATTTATGGACTGGTGCAATCCTCTCGGAGTTGGAATAAACGCTTTGATAGTGTGATCAAAGCATTTGGTTTTATATAGACTTTTGGAGAAGCTTGTATTTACAAGAAAGTGAGTGGGAGCTCTATAGAATTTCTGATATTATATGTGGATGACATATTACTGATTGGAAATGATATAGAATTTCTGGATAGAATAAAGGGATACTTGAATAAGAGTTTTTCAATGAAAGACCTCGGTGAAGCTGCTTACATATTGAGCATCAAGATCTATAGAGATAGATCAAGACGCTTGATAAGTTTTCAATGAGTACATACCTTGACAAGTTTTTGAAGTAGTTCAAAATGGAACAGTCAAAGAAAGAGTTCTTGCCTGTGTTACAAGGTGTGAAATTGAGTAAGACTCAAAGCCCGACCACGGCAGAAGATAGAAAGAGAATGAAAGTCATTCCCTATGCCTTGGCCATAGGTTCTATAAAGTATGCCATGTTGTGTACCAAATCTATTGCATACCCTACACTGTTTTTGGTAAGGGAGTACAATAGTGATCTAGGAGTAGATCACTAGACAGCGGTCAAAATTATCCTTAGTGGAATAAGGATATGTTTCTCGATTATGGAGGTGACAAAAAGGTTCGTCGTAAAGGGTTACGTCGATGCAAATTTTGACACTGATCCAGATGACTCTAAATCTCAATCTGGATACATTGAAAGTGGGAGCAATTAGCTAGAGCAGCTCCGTGCAGAGCATTGTCGACATAGAAATTTGCAAAATACATACAGATCTGAATGTGGCAGACCCGTTGACTAAACTTCTCTCACAAGCAAAACATGATCATACCTTAGTACTCTTTGGGTGTTAATCACATAGCGATGTGAACTAGATTATTGACTCTAGTAAACCCTTTGGGTGTTGGTCACATGTCGATGTGAACTATGGGTGTTAATCACATGGTGATGTGAACTATTGGTATTAAATCACATGGCGATGTGAACTAGATTATTGACTCTAGTGCAAGTGGGAGACTGAAGGAAATATGCCCTAGAGGCAATAATAAAGTTATTATTTATTTCCTTATATCATGATAAATTTTTATTATTCATGCTAGAATTGTATTAACCGGAAACATAATACATGTGTGAATACATAGACAAACAGAGTGTCACTAGTATGCCTCTACTTAACTAGCTCGTTGAAAGATGGTTAAGTTTCCTAGCCATTGACATGGGTTGTCATTTGATTAACGGGATCACATCATTAGGAGAATGATGTGATTGACTTGACCCATTCCGTTAGCTTAGCACACGATCGTTTAGTTTGTTGCTATTGCTTTCTTCATGACTTAAACATGTTCCTATGACTATGAGATTATGCAACTCCCGTTTACCGGAGGAACACTTTGTGTGCTACCAAACATCACAACGTAATTGGGTGATTATAAAGGTGCTCTACAGGTGTCTCCGAAGGTACTTGTTGGGTTGGCGTATTTCGAGATTAGGATTTGTCACTCCGATTGTCGAAGAGGTATCTCTGGGCCCTCTCGGTAATGCACATCACTTAAGCCTTGCAAGCATTGCAACTAATGAGTTAGTTGCGGGATGATGTATTATGGAACGAGTAAAGAGACTTGCCGGTAACGAGATTGAACTAGGTATTGAGATACCGACGATCGAATCTCGGGCAAGTAACATACCGATGACAAAGGGAACAACGTATGTTGTTATGCGGTCTGAC
Source organism: Triticum dicoccoides (assembly GCF_002162155.2). NCBI lineage: Eukaryota > Viridiplantae > Streptophyta > Magnoliopsida > Poales > Poaceae > Triticum > Triticum dicoccoides. The sequence goes on from NC_041388.1 coordinate 276,960,642, forward strand.
CGATAAAGATCTTTGTAGAATATGTAGGAGCCAATATGAGAATCCAGGTTCCGCTATTGGTTATTGACTGGAGACGTGTCTTGGTCATGTCTACATAGTTCTCGAACCCGTAGGATCCGCACGCTTAACGCCACGATGATAATTATATTATGAGTTTTATGTTTTGATGTACCGAAGGTTGTTCGGAGTCCCGGATGTGATCACAGACATGACGAGGAGTCTCGAAGTGGTCGAGACATGAAGATTGATATATTGGAAGCCTATGTTTGGATATCGGAAGTGTTTCGGGTGAAATCGAGATTTTATCGGAGTACCGGGAGGTTACCGGAACCCCCCGGGGGCTTAATGGGCCTACATGGGCCTTAGTGGAAAAGTAGGGAAGCAAGGGAAGTGTGGGGCATGCCCCCCCAAGGCCCAAACCGAATTGGTTTAGGGCAAAGGGGGCCGGCCCCCCTCTTTCCTTCTTCCCACCTCCCAAGTCCTAATCCAACTAGGAAAAAGGGGGGAGTCCTACTCCCGGTTGGAGTAGAACTCCTCCGGCGCGCCTCTCCCCTTGGCCGACCGCACCCCCTTGCTCCTTTATATACAGGGGCTGGGGGGCACCTCTAGACACACAAGTTGATCAAGTTGATCGTCTCTTAGCCGTGTGCGATGCCCCCCCTCCACCATAGTCCACCTCGATAATACTGTAGCGGTGCTTAGGCGAAGCCCTGCGTCGGTAGAACATCAACATCGTCACCATGCCGTCGTGCTGAAGAAACTCTCCCTCAACACTCGGCTGGATCGGAGTTAGAGGGACGTCATCGGGCTGAACGTGTGCTGAACTCGAAGGTGCCGCGCGTTCAGTACTTGATCGGTCGGATCGTGAAGACGTACGACTACATCAACCGCGTTGTGCTAACGCTTCCGCTTTCGGTCTACGAAGGTACGTGGACAACACTCTCCCCTCTCGTTGCTATGCATCACCATGATCTTGCATGTGCGTAGGATTTTTTTTGAAATTACTACATTCCCCAACAGACAATGCTATGGGTACCCAGCTCTGTGTACACAGAGTGCACATAATGGCTGACCAGTGGGCCAAGTTGACTAAGTCAACTGCCCACTCAGCAGTGGCTGACGTGTGGGCCCTCTGCTGAGTCAGTAGGGTAAAGTCAGCAGACCTTATCTGTCTGAATAGTAAAAGTGGGCCCCACCTGTCAGTTTGTTAATTTAACTAAATCATTTTCATTTGGCTAATTAACTACATGGGGCCCAACTGTCAGTCAGTGTCTAGGGTTAGACTAATTAGTGGTTAGGGCTAATTTAAATGGGCGGGCCCACACTATAGTGGGTCGACCCACTGGTTAACGCGCGCGCGGGGCCGCATGCCCGCCGACGATGATCTACAGGGCAGCGGCGAGTGATACCTCTCCAACGTATCTATAATTTTTGATTGTTCCATGCTATATTATATTCTGTTTTGGATGTTTAATGGGCTTTACTATACACTTTTATATTATTTTTGGGACTAACCTATTAACCGGAGGCCCAGCCCAAATTGCTGTTTTTTTGCCTATTTCAGTGTTTCGTAGAAAAGGAATATCAAATGAAGTCCAAACGGAATGAAACCTTCGGGAACGTGATTTTCTCAACAAACGTGATCTAGGAGACTTGGAGTGGGCATCAAGAAACAATCAAGGAGGCCACGAGGTAGGGAGCACGCCTAGCCCCCTAGGCACGCCCTCCACCCTCGTGGGCCCCTCGTTGCTCCACCGACCTACTTCTTCCTCCTATATAAGTCCACGTACCCCGCAAACATCCAGTAGCACCACGAAAACCTAATTCCACCACCGCAACCTTATGTACCCGAGAGATCCCATCTTGGGGCCTTTTCCGGAGCTCCGCCGGAGGGGCATTGATCATGGAGGGCCTCTACATCAACTCCATGGCCTCTCCGGTGATGTGTGAGTAGTTTACTTCAGACCTTCGGGTCCATAGTTATTAGCTAGATGGCTTCTTCTCTCTCTTTGGTTCCCAATACAAAGTTCTCCTTGATCTTCTTGGAGATCTATTCGATGTAATCTTGTTTTGTGGTGTGTTTGTCGAGATCCGATGAATTGTGGGTTTATGATCAAGTTTATCTATGAACAATATTTGAATCTCCTCTGAATTCTTTTATGTATGATTGGTTATCTTTGCAAGTCTCTTCGAATTATCAGTTTGGTTTGGCTTACTAGATTGATCTTTCTTGCAACGGGAGAAGTGCTTAGCTTTGGGTTCAATCTTGCGGTGTCCTTTCCCAGTGACAGCAGGGGCAGCAAGGCACGTATTGTATTGTTGCCATCGAGGATAAAAAGATGGGGTTTATATCATATTGCATGAGTTTATCCCTCTACATCATGTCATCTTACTTAAAGCATTACTCTATTCTTATGAACTTAATACTCTAGATGCATGCTGGATAGCAGTCGACGTGTGGAGTAATAGTAGTAGATGCAGAATCGTTTCGGTCTACTTGTCACGGACATGATGCCTATATACATGATCATACCTATATATTCTCATAACTACGCTCAATTCTATCAATTGCTCGACAATAATTCGTTTACCCACCGTAATACTTATGCTCCTGAGAGAAGCCACTAGTGAAACCTATGGCCCCCGGATCTATCTTCCATCATATTAATCTTCCAACACTTAGCTATTTCTATTGCCGTTTATTTTACTTTGCATCTTTATTTCTCTTTATCATAAAAATACCAAAAAAATTATCTTATCATATCTATCATATCCCACTCTCGTAAGTGACCGTGAAGGTATTGACAACCCCTTTATTGCGTTGGTTGCGAGGTTCTTATTTGTTTGTGTAGGTGCGTGGGACTCGAGCGTGATCTCCTACTGGATTGATACCTTGGTTCTCAAAATCTGAGGGAAATACTTACGCTACTTTACTGCATCACCCTTTCCTCTTCAAGGGAAAACCAACGCCGTGCTCAAGAGGTAGCAAGAAGGATTTCTGGCGCCGTTGCCGAGGAGATTCGCGCCAAGTCAAGTCAAGATTTGACTCCCGACAATGAGCCATTTCTGGTGCCGTTGCCGGGGAGTCTACGCACAAGTCAAGACATACCAAGTACCCATGACAAATTCTTATCCCTCGCATTATATTATTTGCCATTTGCCTCTCATTTTCCTCTCCCCCACTTCACCCTTGCCGTTTTATTCGCCCTCTATTTTTCCGTTTGCCTCTTTTTCGCTTGCTTCTTGTTTGCTCGTGTGTTGGATTGCTTGCTTGTCACGATGGCTCAAGACAATACTAAATTGTGTGACTTTGCCAATACCAACAACAATGATTTTCTTAGCACCCCGATTGCTCCTCTTACCGATGCTGAATCTTGGGAAATTAATGGTGCTTTGTTGAATCTTGTCATGAAAGATCAATTCACCGGCCTTCCTAGTGAAGATGCCGCTACCCATCTAAATAGCTTTGTTGATTTGTGTGATATGCAAAAGAAGAAAGATGTGGACAATGATATTGTTAAATTGAAGCTATTTCCTTTTTCCCTTAGAGGTCGTGCTAAAGCTTGGTTTTCGTCTTTGCCTAAAAATAGTATTGATTCATGGAACAAGTGCAAATATGCTTTTATCTCTAAGTATTTTCCTCCCGCTAAAATTATCTCTCTTAGAAACGATATTATGAATTTTAAGCAACTTGATCATGAACATGCTGCACAAGCTTGGGAGAGGATGAAATTAATGATACGTAATTGCCCTACACATGGTTTGAATCTTTGGATGATTATACAAAATTTTTATGCCGGATTGAATTTTGCTTCTAGAAATCTTTTAGATTCGGCTGCGGGAGGCACTTTCATAGAAATCACTTTAGGAGAAGCTACAAAACTCCTAGATAATATTATGGTTAATTATTCTTAATGCTACACCGAAAGACCTACTAATAAAAATGTGCATGCGATAGAAGAAATTAATGTTTTGAGTGGAAAGATGGATGAACTTATGAAATTGTTTGCTAATAAGAGTGTTTCCTCTGATCCTAATGATGTGCCTTTGTCTACCTTGATTGAGAATAATAATGAATCTATGGATGTGAATTTTGTTGGTAGGAACAATTTTGGTAATAACGCGTATAGAGGTAATTTTAATTCTAGGTTGTTTCCTAGTAATTCCTCTAATAATTATGGTAATTCCTAGAACAATTCTTATGGAAATTTTAATAAGATGCCCTTTGAATTTGATACTTGTGTTAAGGAGTTTATGAATTCGCAAAAGAATTTCAATGCTTTGCTTGAAGAAAAATTGCTTAAGGTTGACGAATTGGCTAGGAACGTTGATAGAATTTCTCTTGATGTTGATTCTTTGAAACTTAGATCTATTCCACCTAAGCATGATATCAATGAGTCTCCCAAAGCCATGAGAATTTCCATTGATGAGTGCAAAGAAAGAACCGCTAGGATGCGTGCTAAGAAAGATTGCTTTGTGAAAGCGTGTTCTTCTAGTTTCTATGAAAATAAAGATGAAGATCTAAAAGTTATTGATGTGTCTCCTATTAAATATTTGTTTTGCAATATGAATCTTGATAATGATGGGACTGAAGATGAGCCACCTTTACCTAGAAGGAGTTCCAAAAATTCGGAGTTTTTAGATCTTGATGCAAAAATTTGTAAAAGTGGGATTGAAGAGGTCAAAACTTTAGATATCAATGAACCCACTATTTTGGATTTCAAGGAATTTAATTATGATAATTGATCTTTGATATATTGTATTTCCTTGTTGCAATCCGTGCTAAATTCTCCTCATGCCTATAGTCAAAATAAAGCTTTTACTAAACATATCGTTGATGCTTTGATGCAATCTTATGAAGAAAAACTTGAGTTGGAAGTTTCTATCCCTAGAAAACTTTATGATGAGTGGGAACCTACTATTAAAATTAAAATTAAAGATCATGAATGCTATGCTTTGTGTGATCTGGGTGCTAGTGTTTCCACGATTCCGAAAACTTTATGTGATTTGCTAGGATTCCGTGAATTTGATGATTGTTCTTTAAACTTGCACCTTGCGGATTCCACTATTAAGAAACCTATGGGAAGAATTAATTATGTTCTTATTGCTGCAAATAGGAACTATGTGCCCATAGATTTCATTGTTCTTGACAAAGATTGCAATCCTTCATGTCCTATTATTCTTGGTAGACCTTTCCTTAGAACGATTGGTGCAATTATTGATATGAAGGAAGGGAATATTAGATTCCAATTTCCATTAAGGAAAGGCACGTAACACTTCCCTAGAAATAAAATTAAATTACCATATGAATCTATTATGAGAGCCACTTATGGATTGCATACCAAAGATGGCAATATCTAGATCTATCCTTGCTTTTATGCCTAGCTAGGGGCGTTAAACGATAGCGCTTGTTGGGAGGCAACCCAATTTTATTTTTATTACTTGCTTTTTGATCCTGTTTAGTAATACATAATTTATCTAGCCTCTGTTTTATTTGTGTTTTTTGTGTTTAATTAGTGTTTGTGCCAAGTAGAACCGTTGGGAAGACTTGGGGAAAGTCTTTTTGATCTTGCTGTAAAAAACAGAAACTTTAGCGCTCACGAGAATTGCTGCCATTTTTATCTGGAGAGTGATATTTAGTTAATTATTTTTGCAGATGATTAATAGATTAATTCCTCACGTCTAGCAATTTATTTTAGAATTTTTGGGGTTCCAGAAGTTTTTACAGATTACTACAGACTGTTCTGTTTTTGACACATTCTGTTTTTTGTGTGTTGTTTGCTTATTTTGATGAATATATGGCTAGTAAAAGAGTTTATAAACCATAGAGAAGTTGGAATACAATAGGTTTAACACAAATATAAATAAATAATGAGTTCAACACAGTACCTTGAAGTGGTGTTTTGTTTTCTTTCGCTAATGGAGCTCACGAGATTTTCTATTTTGAGTTTTGTGTTGTGAAGTTTTCAAGTTTTGGGTAAAGATTTGATGGATTATGGAATAAGGAGTGGCAAGAGCCTAAGCTTGGGGATGCCCATGGCACCCCAAGGTAATATAAGGACACCAAAAAGGCAAAGCTTGGGGATGCCCCGGAAGGCATCCCCTCTTTCGTGTTCGTCCATCGGTAACTTTACTTGGAGCTATATTTTTATTCACCACATGATATGTGTTTTGCTTGGAGCATCTTGTATGATTTGAGTCTTTGATTTTTATTTTACCACAATCATCCTGGCTGTACACACCTTTGGAGAGAGACACACATGATTTGAAATTTATTAGAATACTCTATGTGCTTCACTTATATCTTTTGAGGTATATAGTTTTTTCTCTAGTGCTTCACTTATATCTTTTTGGAGCACGGTGGTGGATTTGTTTTATAGAAACTATTGTTTTCTCATGCTTCACTTATATTATTTTGAGAGCCCTACAAAACAGCATGGTAATTTTCTTTAATCATAAAAATTAGTCCTAAAGTGATAGCCATCCAAGATTAGTAATTTTTTTTCTTATGAGTGTGTTGAATACTATGAGAAGTTTGATGCTTGATAATTGTTTTGAGATATGAAGATGGTGATATTAGAGTCATGCTAGTTGAGTGGTTATGAATTTGAGAAATACTTGTGTTAAAGTTTGTGATTCCCGTAGCATGCACGTATGGTGAACCGTTATGTGATGAAGTTGGAGCATGATTTATTTATTGATTGTATTCCTTATGAGTGGCGGTCGGGACCGAGCGATGGTCTTTTCCTACCAATCTATCCCCCTAGGAGCAGGCGTGTAATACTTTGCTTTGATAACTTGTAGATTTTTGCAACAAGTATATGAGTTCTTCATGACTAATGTTGAGTCCATGGATTATACGCACTCTCATCCTTCCACCATTGCTAGCCTCTCTAATACCGCGCACTTTTCGCCGGTATCATATACCCACCATATACCTTCCTCAAAACAGCCATCATACCTACCTATCATGGCATTTCCATAGTCATTCCGAGATATATTGCCATGCAACTTACCACCATTTCGTTTACTATGACACGCTTCATCATTGTCATAATTGCTTTGCGTGATCATGTAGTTGACATCGTATTTGTGGCAAAGCCACCATTCATAATTCTTTCATACATGTCACTCTAGATTCATTGCATATCCCGGTACACCGCCGGAGGCATTCACATAGAGTCATATTTTGTTCTAAGTATTGAGTTGTAATTCTTGAGTTGTAAGTAAATAAAGTGTGATGATCATAATTATTAGAGCATTGTCCCAAGTGAAGAAAGGATGATGGAGACTATGATTCCCCCACAAGTCAGGATGAGACTCCAAACAAAAAAAAAGAAAGGCCATAAAAAGGAAGAAGGCCCAAAAAAATGAGAAAAAGAGAGAAGGGACAATGCTACTATCCTTTTTCCATACCTGTGCTTCAAAGTAGCACCATGATCTTCATGATAGAGAGTATCCTATGATATCACTTTCATATACTAGTGGGATTTTTTCATTATAGAACTTGGCTTGTATATTCCAATGATGGGCTTCCTCAAAATGCCCTAGGTCTTCATGATCAAGCGAGTTGGATGCACACCCACTTAGTTTCTTTTGTTGAGCTTTCATATACTTATAGCTCTAGTGCATCCGTTGCATGGCAATCCCTACTCACTCACATTGATATCTATTGATGGGCATCTCCATAGCCCGTTGATATGCCTAGTTGATGTGAGACTATCTTCTCCTTTTTTGTCTTCTCCACAACCACCATTCTATTCCACATATAGTGCTATGTCCATGGCTCACGCTCATGTATTGCGTGAAGATTGAAAAAGTTTGAGAACATCAAAAGTATGAAACAATTGATTGGCTTGTCATCGGGGTTGTGCATGATTTAAATATTTTATGTGATGAAGATACAACATAGCCAGACTATATGATTTTGTAGGGATAACTTTCTATGACCATGCTATTTTGAGAAGACATAATTGCTTAGTTAGTATGCTTGAAGTATTATTATTTTATGTCAATATTAAACTTTTGTCTTGAATCTTTCGGATCTGAATATTCATACCACAACTAAGAGAATTACATTGAAAATTATGCTAAGTAGCATTCCACATCAAAAATTCTATTTTTATCATTTACCTACTCAAGGATGAGCATAAATTAAGCTTGGGGATGCTTGATACGTCTCCAACGTATCTATAATTTTTTATTGTTCCATGCTATATTATATTCTGTTTTGGATGTTTAATGGGCTTTACTATACACTTTTATATTATTTTGGGACTAACCTATTAACCGGAGGCCCAACCCAAATTGCTTTTTTTTGCCTATTTTAGTGTTTCGTAGAAAAGGAATATCAAACGAAGTCCAAACGGAATGAAACCTTCGGGAACATGATTTTCTCAACAAACGTGATCTAGGAGACTTGGAGTGGGCGTCAAGAAACAATCGAGGAGGCCACGAGGCAGGGGGGCGCGCCTACCCCCCTGGGCGCGCCCTCCACCCTCGTGGGCCCCTCATTGCTCCACCGACCTACTTCTTCCTCCTATATAAGTCCACGTACCCCGCAAACATCTAGGAGCACCACGAAAACCTAATTCCACCGCCTCAACCTTCTGTACCCGAGAGATCCCATCTTGGGGCCTTTTCCGGAGCTACGCCGGAGGGGGCATGGATCACGGAGGGCCTCTACATCAACTCCATGGCCTCTCCGGTGATGTGTGAGTAGTTTACTTCAGACCTTCAGGTCCATAGTTATTAGCTAGATGGCTTGTTCTCTCTCTTTGGTTCTCAATACAAAGTTCTCCTTGATCTTCTTGGAGATCTATTTGATGTAATCTTGTTTTGCGGTGTGTTTGTCAAGATCCGATGAATTGTGGGTTTATGATCAAGTTTATCTATGAACAATATTTGAATCCCCTCTGAATTCTTTTATGTATGATTGATTATCTTTGCAAGTCTCTTCGAATTGTCGGTTTGGTTTGGCCTACTAGATCGATCTTTCTTGCAATGGGAGAAGTGCTTAGCTTTGGGTTCAATCTTGCGGTGTCCTTTCCCAGTGACAGCAGGGGCAGCAAGGCACGTATTGTATTGTTGCCATCGAGGATAAAAAGATGGGGTTTATAGCATATTGCATGAGTTTATCCCTCTACATCATGTCATCTTACTTAAAGCATTACTCTGTTCTTATGAACTTAATACTCTAGATGCATGCTGGATAGAGGTCGATGTGTGGAGTAATAGTAGTAGATGCAGAATCGTTTCGGTCTACTTGTCACGGACGTGATGCCTATATACATGATCATACCTAGATATTCTCATAACTACGCTCAATTCTATCAATTGCTTGACAGTAATTCGTTTATGCACCGTAATACTTATGCTCTTGAGAGAAGCCACTAGTGAAACCTATGGCCCCTGAATCTATCTTCCATCGTATTAATCTTCCAACACTTAGCTATTTCTATTGCCATTTATTTTACTTTGCATCTTTATTTCTCTTTATCATAAAAATACCAAAAATATTATCTTATCATATCTATCAGATCTTACTATCGTAAGTGACCGTGAAAGGATTGACAACCCCTTTATCGCGTTGTTTGTGAGGTTCTTGTTTGTTTGTTTGTGTAGGTGCGTGGGACTCGAGCGTGATCTCCTACTGGATTGATACCTTGGTTCTCAAAAACTGAGGGAAATACTTACGCTACTTTACTGCATCACCCTTTCCTCTTCAAGGGAAAACCAACGCAGTGCTCAAGAGGTAGCAGCGAGGCCCTAGTGACCATCTCCGGCGACCATTTCGTCCGCCACGCACTACTAGAGGACGAGGGCGACGGCGCGCATCAGCGGGCGCAAGCAGGAGGCTACAGGGTGGCCGGTCACGATAGCAACGGTGACGGCCGACGCAGCTACGGGTGGCGCTCGATGGTCCGACGGCTACGAGGCATGAGGAGGAGAAGGGAGAGGACAGGAGGAGGCGGGAGCTCACATCAAGCTCGATGACGCGCACGGGGAGGCCGGGGATGATGTCTGGCGGCGTTGGGCAAAGTAGAGGTAGGGGAGACGGGGCGGTCCGGCGGCGAAGTGGCGTCGGCGAGGTAGAGGCGGTGGGGCGGCGCCGACGAGGTGACGCCACGGAGGAGGACGGAGGCATGACGGGGCGGCGTCAGGCAACGATGCATCAGGGTCGGGCGACGGGGTGACATCATCGGAGGACGTGAAGGCGCGAGAGGAAGGGAGCTGCGAGGAGG
>NC_041388.1:276971388-276988789 GCF_002162155.2 Triticum dicoccoides
GGAGAACGAGAGGGAGCGGGGGCATTGGTCAAGAGGAGTGGGGGGCGTGCGAGACAAGTGGGGGGATCGTGCGGGAGGAGTAGAGTGGCGCGCTAGGGTTAGGGCGCTCGTGGTGGGCGGCTGGGCCGGCCAGCTAGGCCAGCTTTGGCCAGCTGGGCCAGTCGGCCCACATGGGGGGGGGTCTAGTATTTTTTTCTTTGTTTAAGTTTTAGTTTTTATTCATTTTTCCTTTCTCCTGTTTTCTTTTAACTTTTAATCTATTTTATTTTTATAATTTATAAAGTAGATCCCTAAATCAGTGTTACAACATAATCCACTACCACAAAAAGTTTTACCCCAAACAAAATAGTATTTTATAAAATACAGAAGGCATTTAATTAATGGTTTTAGCTACTGTTTTAATTAGTTTAATGCATTTAATCTTTTTTTTAAAATGTGGTTCCTCCACCATTATGACTTAGGATTTATTTGTCCCATTTTGAACATTTTAGTTTTAATGTTTGAAAACTTTTGATGTTTGCCTTTATTTAAATTTGAATTTGAACGGGATTTGAACTAACGCGGGATTAGCAACAGTAACGGAGGTGACGTGACATCGTTAACGTGGGATTACTGTAGCTTAATTACATGGGCATCAAAGATGTACATACCTACGGAAATGATTTCTGGGATTCACCGTGTGGGATGTACATACCTACGGAAATGATTGGGGTTCGATGCCTCGCCCGATCGCACACGTCCCCAGCCTGGGTCCCAGGAGGGCCTATCGCCCGATGATTTCTGGGTCGTGTGGGAAGGACACCCTATCGCACACACTCACTCGGCGATGGTTCCAAATGCCGTCGCGGGAAGGGGTTTTAAACCGTTTGTTTAGGACGTCGTTGTACCAGTGTTTGTTGCTCCTAGCAATAGTTTCGTGCGTAAACGAATTGCATGACCTGATGTTGCTGCCGCTAAGTATGAGATAAAACCGAACTTAGTATATATGGTTCAATATGACCAATTTGGATGCCGGCATGCATTTGCATACTTTGTTTTGAATTGTGTAACATGATACACATAAGGGATCATGACCCGGGTGCTTTTAAGTTGCATCTTATTTCCTTCTCTTTGAGAGGAAAAGCTAAATAATGGGTTATAGCTTTGCCTAGAGGTAGTATAACTTCACGGACTGAGTGTTGTAGTATTTGTGTAAGTTTTGTCCACCTACAAAGATTATGCAAATGCATTCACAGATAATAAGTTTTAAGCAGGAAGAACGTGAGCCATCAACACTTGCATGGGATCGCATGAAGGAGGCTATAAGGGATTGTCCTAATCATGGAATGGAAGATTGGTTAATTCTTCATATGTTTATATGTCTTAACTCCTATGTCGAAAACTATGTTTGACACTGCTGCAGGAGGAACTATTATGGGAAGACCCATTGCTGGAGCTAAAAAATGCTAGATGATATGCAATAAAACCATGCCCAATGACATGTTGAGAGATCAACCACTAAGAGGGTCAATGCCATTGGAGAGAAGAATATAGAATTGACCGCTAAACTTGATGAACTCATCTATGTGATGAAAGGTAAAGAAGAGGTAAACATAAATGCTATTACAAAAGAAGAGGTTAATGATGTTAATTTCATTGCTCATAATAGTTATAATCCTGACTGAAAAAATAATGGGTTTGCTCCTAGATTGCCTTATCCTAGTAATAGTAGAGCACCTAACAATTTTAATGGAATGAGCAATGGTAACAGAAATAATTTGGAATAAATTCTGGAAAAAAATGTTGCTTGTCAAAGTGATCAAAATGAAACATTTGAAAATATTCTGAAGAATCATGCTAACTTGCTTGGTCAATTGACCGGTAAGATTGCTGGACTCACCAACAATGTCTGGCCTCTGGATGGAAGAACTAAGAGTGTGGAGGCACAAGTTGCTAAAATTGCAGAGAGTCAAACTTAGATTCTAGCCAAGTTTGCAGGTTAACCGGAACATAACCCGGTTAAAGATGTGAAGCTGATGAGAAGGAGCAAAGAAAATGTAGAAGAGCTCGATAAGAGCCATGTGCCAGAATATACATATATTGTTGTAGACTACTACTCTCGCATGGGTCAATGGGTTTCCCCATAGAGGAAGGGTGAAGTAGATAGCAGCTTTCCCTCAGTTAAGAACAAAGGTTTATCGAACCATTAGGAGTTTCTAGGCTAAAAAGATAAGCACCACCTGCACACAAACAAAATAAATACTTGCACCCAACGCGGCAAGAGGGTTGTCAAAAGCCCCTTGTCTTGCTAGTTACAACGTTAAAAGAAAATAATAGATATATGTGATAACCCACAAGTATAGGGGATTGCAACAGTTTTCGAGGGTAGAGTATTCAACCCAAATTTATTGATTTGACACAAGGGGAGCCAGAGAATATTCACGAGTATTAGCAGTTGAGTTGTCAATTCAACCACACCTGAAAGACTTAGTATCTGCAGCAAAGTATTTAGTAGCAAAGTAGTATGGAAGTAACGACAATAGTGGCATAAGTAACAGTAGCGGTTTTGTAGTGATTGTAACAGTGGCAACGACAAAGTAACTTAGCAAAGATCAATATGTGAAAAGCTCGTAGGCATTGGATCGGCAATGTTAATTGTGTTGGATAATATTCATCATGTAGTAGTCATAACCTAGGATGACACATAAGTAGCTCCAATTCATCAATATAATGTTGGCATGTATTCCGTATATAGTCGTACGTGCTTGTGGAAAAGAACCTGCATGACATCTTTTGTCCTACCCTCTCGTGGCAGCGGGTCCAAAAGGTTACTAAGGGATATTAAGGCCTCCTTTTAATAGAGAACCGGCCAAAGCATTAACACTTCATTGGTAAAACGAGGTGCTATACAAACGGTTTTTAACCCCTTTCCGCGATGGCATTTTGAACCGTAGCCAAGTGAGTGTGTGCGATAGGGGGTCCTTCCCACATGACCCAAAAACTGTCGGGGATAGGGAGCCGTGATGCATATAGTTGTCCCTATAAAACTGTGTCTGATATCTTGAATATCCCAAACGCTTCATCCTTGAAACTCGTTTGTGCTTGCATTGTCATCGCAGTCGGTATTATGTGGTGCTACATTTACGATGCGCGACCCATCACATACAGTTCACAATTATAGAACATGTACGATAAGCAGACAATCGCACACATTTGCTTTTCCTCGACTGTATGTGATTCGATGTAAGAGCGCATACAGTTGTCCCTATAAAACTGTATGAGAAGCTTGAATACATCCCACATGATTCATTCGTCGTACCCGCGTCGAATGAAGACCTATCGCACGCATTTTTCTATGACCAAATGTTTGCGATGCGCACAACATCATAAATAGTCCATAATTGCCAAGCGTGTGTGATAAGGTGACTTTTGCAAACATTTAATAAGAAGGAACTGTGTGCGATGCTGCTGTTAATCGCACACGTTTTTTCTTGGCTGATCGTGTGTGCAGTAGAGATTGATCGCACACATAATGGATCCGAGAAACGTGTCTAATCTCCATGTCCATCGCAGATGTTTTGGTTTCGCAAACCGTCTGCAGTGTAATCCCTAATTTAATCCTTGCATTTAAACATCACAGATTTTGAATTTGAAAGTAGGCAATCACTTATTTCATATCGAACCATGTTTATTACAAATATAGGTTCAACCATGAATGCACTCGATGCATAGGTACACGTACTGAAGAACTACAGAAGCACCAAGTAAAGAATGATGAACCACAGTTGTACTAAAGGATGTAAAGAGAGGCGAAATACATTCTGGTTGCTGGAGAAGGTGAAGCGGAATGCCCATATTGTGCCCTCCTCCATGCGTAATGCACGCACGACTCTAGGCCAACCCCTTCCCCTACATTAATGAGAGTTTCAAGCTAACAGGCACATATGCTTTTGTGGGACAGAAGCTAACCAAGTGGAATGATGAAATGGTTATGAAATTTTACTCCACTGCACACTTCTATCCAGATGGGAAGATTGTGTGGATGACTGAGGACACTAGATAGTAGTCATCAATATCAGAGTGGGTTGCTCTTATCAATGCCCCAAAGGAGGATGAGAATGATGTGGATGTATATGGAAAGCCCAGGATGGATCACAAAACAATGGCTCACATGTACAAGACCATTCCCGATGCAGCTCTGGAAACTCACAAGTTTGGTTCTATCTACTTTTTGCTTGCTGGTTTGGCCACCACTAACTATATATTGAGGCACACCTTGTTACCCAAGTCTGGATATGAGAGAATGATCCATGGCCACTCCATCAACCTGCTGCATTTATTTGACATACCACAGAAGTTCAAGGTCATGAGCCTGATTGTAGAGACAATCAAACGGACAGCTGCTGATCAAAAGAGGTCTTGTGGATATGCACCCCATATACAGATGCTTATCAACTCCAAGGTTGGTACTGACACATATCTGCTTGACAGGGAGCACCTTCCTCTTCGGCCAATTTGAGGATAATGATGTAGTGATGGATGCTTCCCATCCAACTTTAGTTAAGGCCTAGGAGAAGGCAAAGGCGGCCAAAGGCACCAAAGGCAGCAAGTGCTCCAGATGCATCCATAGTGAATCTCAAGACCAAGCAAGATCAATTGACATATCTTCTAGAAGCAACTCTAAGGATTGAGAAGAGTCTTGCCAACTTAACCAAGAATCAGGAGATCCTAGAGCGGATTGTTGAAGATAAGATGTACAATCTTGATGTCAAGGTCACAGAGATCCAATCCATTGTTGAGAAGCTGAGAGATGATGTTGAGGATAGTGATGACAGACCTACCACTGACAGATTTCAGAAAGTGCCAAGGGCACAAAGGTCTACTGCTGAGCCAGTTGCAGGCACGAGGCCTACTCACTCTGCTCCTGCCGCCACTGCCACCCCCAGTGTCCACTCCACCTGCTCAACAAACATCGTCTGAGGCATTTGCAGAAGCCGTTCTCTCAATGCCATCTACGCACACCGGAGCAACAAGCCAGAAGACCCCTTCAGGAGCTCCTGGAGATCGTGCCTAGAGTGTTGCATAGCACTGTACATTTTCAAGCTCTTTGGTAACTTGTTGCCAAAGGGGGAGAAAGTGTATAGATCATAGGCTGAGAGAGAGAGACTTTTGCTTCTTTGTTGGTTTTTATTTGCCTTGCTACTTCGTTTGGTTGATGCTACTTGGTGCTACTTATTGTCTTATGCTCGTGAGATACTATGTGTGTGGTTATGTGCTTGATCATACCACATTTAATGTGTGCTTATATGCCTATCTCTATGATTGTTTGTGTATGATCATTCACTTGTATCCTTGGTGATGCATGCATGTTATCTCATTCCTATCATTTTGTGCGCTCCACCAAGATGTATGTGACATGGAAGAGTGACCCATGATCCTAATCGATTGTGCATTTGCATTCAAATGCAAATTTTAAATAATGAACAAATTTAGGGGGAGCTCTCACTGGTGCAGAGACGTGCTATTCAAATGGTTTTTACCTCCTTTAAGTGATAGAGTTTTAAACCGTCACATAGTGAGTGTGTGCGATAGGGGGGTCCTTCCCACACGACCCACAAAATCATCCGGGATAGGCCCTCTGGCCACACACGCAGGGCAAAATGAGCTCGTGTGCGATCAGACGAGGCATTGAAGCCCAGTCGTTTCCATTCATATGTACATCCCACACAGTGAATCCCAAAAAAATGTTTCCATTCGTATGTCTATCACACACAATTTATTATGTGGAAACATTTGCGCAAGGTGGCCTAATGCAAATAGTTCTCTGCGAGAAGTCATGTGTGATTTTTAATTGATCCAACATACCTGCTTTCTAGAAACCGTTTGGGTTGTTTCAGTTCATCGCTGATACGTCTTCGTCGTATCTACTTTTCCTAATGCTTTCCTCATATTTTGGACCCTAATTTACATGATTTGAATGAAACTAACCCGGACTGATGCTGTTTTCAACAAAACTACCATGGTGTTGTTTTTGTGCAGAAATAAAAGTTCTCGGATTGGAACGAAACTTTGCGAGGATTTTTATATAATAAAATAAAAATACCGGAGCCAAGAACCACCGGAAGGGGGGGACCCTGGGTGAGCACAACCCACTAGGATGTGCCCACCTCAGGCGCGCCCAGGTGGGTTGTGCCCACCTGGTGGCCCTGCAAACCCTAATTCCAACGCTATAAAATCCTATTTTTCCAAAAAAGAATCAGGGAGGAAGAATTATCTTGTTTCGCGATACGGAGCCACCACCACCTCATGTTCTTCATCGGGAGGCCAGATCTGGAGTTTGTTTTGGGCTCCGGAGAGGGGGATCTTCGATCTTCGTCATCACCAACCCTCCTTCATCGCCAATTCCATGATGCTCCCCACCAGGAGTGAGTAATTCCTTCGTAGGCTCGCTGGTCGGTGAGGAGTTGGATGAGATTCGGGGAACGTAGTAATTTCAAAAATTTCCTACACACAAGCAAGATCATGGTGATGCATAGCAACAAGAGGGGAGAGTGTTGTCTACGTACCCTCGTAGACCATAAGCGGAAGCGTTATGACAACGCGGTTGATGTAGTCATACGTCTTCACGATCGACCGATCCTAGTACCGAAAGTACGACACCTCCACGATCTGCACACGTTCAGCTCGGTGACGTCCCACGAACTCATGATCCAGCAGAGTGTCGGGGGAGAGCTTCGTCAGCACGACGGTGTGATGACAGTGATGATGATGCTACCGGAACAGGGCTTCGCCTAAGCACCGCTACGATATGACCGAGGTGGATTATGGTGGAGGGGGGCGCCGCACACGGCTGGAAATAATCAACTTGTGTCTTCTAGGGTGCCCCCTGCCCCCGTATATAAAGGAGCAAGGGGGAGGCCGGCCGGCCCTAGTGGCGCGCCAAGGGAGGAGGAATCATCCTCCTAGCAGGAGTAGGATTCCTCCTTTCCTAGTCCTACTAGGAGGAGAAGGGGAAGGAAGCAGGGAGAGGAAGAGGAGAAGAAAAGGGGGGGGGGGCGCCCCCCTCCCTAGTCCAATTCGGACTCCCTATAGGGAGGGGGCGCGGCTGCCCCTTGTGGGCTGCCTCCCCTCTTCCTTATGGCCCACGAAGGCCCAACTTCCCCCCCGAGGGGGGGGGGGGTCCGGTAACCCTCCGGCACTCCGGTTTTCTCCGAAATCACCCGGAACACTTCCGGTGTCCGAATATAGCCATACAATATATCAATCTTTATGTCTCAACCATTTCGAGACTCCTCGTCATGTCCGTGATCAAATCCGGGACTCCGAACTACCTTCGGTACATCAAAACACGTAAACTCATAGTACCAATCGTCACCGAACGTTAAGCATGCGGACCCTACGGGTTCAAGAACTATGTAGACATGACCGAGACATGTCTCCGGTCAATAACCAATAGTGGAACCTGGATGTTCATATTGGCTCCCACATATTCTACGAAGATCTTTATCGGTCAAACCGCATAACGATATACGTTGTTCCCTTTGTCATCGGTATGTTACTTGCCCGAGATTCGATCGTCGGTATCTCAGTACCTAGTTCAATATCGTCACTGGCAAGTCTCTTTACTCGTTTCGTAATGCATCATCTCGCAACTAACTCATTAGTCACATTGGTTGCAAGGCTTATATTGATGTGCATTGCCGAGAGGGCCCAGAGATACCTCCCCGACAATCGAAGTGACAAATCCTAATCTCGATCTATGCCAAATCAACAAACACCACCGGAGACACCTGTAGAGAACCTTTATAATAACCCAGTTACGTTGTGACATTTGGTAGCACACAAAGTGTTCCTCCGGTATTCGGGAGTTGCATGATCTCATACTCATAGGAACATGTATTAGTTATGGAGAAAGCAATAGCAACAAACTAAATGATCATCGTGCTAAGCTAATAGATGGGTCAAGTCAATCACATCATTCTCTAATGATGTGATCCCGTTAATCAAATGACAACTCATGTCTATGGTTAGGAAACATAACCATCATTGACTCAACGAGCTAGTCAAGTAGAGGCATACTAGTGACACTCTGTTTGTCTATGTATTCACACATGTACTAAGTTTTCGGTTAATACAATTCTAGCATGAATAATAAACATTTATCATGATATAAGGAAATATAAATAATAACTTTATTATTGCCTCTAGGGCATATTTCCTTTAGTCTCCCACTTGCACTAGAGTCAATAATCTAGATTACATTGTAATGATTCTAACACCCATGGAGTCTTGGTGCTGATCATGTTTTGCTCATGAGAGAGGCTTAGTCAACGGGTCTGCAACATTCAGATCCGTATGTATCTTGAAAATCTCTATGTATCCCTCCTTGACTTGATCGCGGATGGAATTGAAGCGTCTCTTGATGTGCTTGGTTCTCTTGTGAAATCTGGATTCCTTTGCCAAGGCAATTGCACCAGTATTGTCACAAAAGATTTTCATTGGACCCGATGCACTAGGTATGACACCTAGATCGGATATGAACTCCTTCATTTGCTCCTTCTAAAGTAGCTATGTATTCCGCTTCACACGTAGATCCCGCCACAATGCTCTTCTTGGAACTGCACCAACTGACAGCTCCACCATTTAATAAAAACACGTATCTGGTTTGTGACTTAGAGTCATCCGGATCAGTGTCAAAGCTTGTATCGACATAACCATTTATGACGAGCTCTTTGTCATCCCCATATACGAGAAACATATCCTTAGTCCTTTTCAGGTATTTTAGGATGTTCTTGACCGCTGTCTAGTGATCCACTCCTGGATTACTTTGGTACCTCCCTGCTAGACTGATAGTAATGCACACATCAGGTCTGGTACACAACATTGCATACATGATAGAGCCTATGGCTGAAGCATAAGGAACACCTTTCATTTCCTCTCTATCTTCTGCAGTGGTCGGGCATTGAGTCTGACTCAACTTCACACCTTGTAACATAGGAAAGAACCCTTTCTTTGCTTTATCCATTTTGAACTTCTTCAAAACTTTATCAAGGTATGTGCTTTGTGAAAGTCCAATTAAGTGTCTTGATCTATCTCTATAGATCTTGATGCCCAATATATAAGCAGCTTCACCGAGGTATTTCATTGAAAAATTCTTATTCAAGTATCCTTTTATGCTATTCACAAATTCGGTATCATTTTCGATCAATAATATGTCATCTACATATAATATCAGAAATGCTACAAAGCTCCCACTCACTTTCTTATAAATACAGGCTTCTCCAAAAGTCTGTATAAAACTATATGCTTTGATCACACTATCAAAGCGTATATTCCAACTCCGAGAGGCTTGCACCAGTCCATAAATGGATCGCTGGAGCTTGCACACTTTGTTAACACCTTTTGGATCGACAAAACCTTCTGGTTGCATCATATAAAACTCTTCTTTAAGATATCCATTAAGGAATGCAGTTTTGACATCCATTTACCAAATTTCGTAATCATAAAATGCGGCAATTGCTAACATGATTCAGACGGACTTAAGCATCGCTATGGGTGAGAAAGTCTCATCGTAGTCAACTCCTTGAACTTGTCGAAAACCTTTTGCAACAAGTCAAGCTTTGTAGACAGTAATATTACCATCAGCGTCAGTCTTCTTGAAGATTCATTTATTCTTTATGCCCGCCGATCATCGGGAAAGTCAACCAAAGTCCACACTTTGTTCTCATACATGGATCCCATCTTAGATTTCATGGCCTCAAGCCATTTTGCGGAATCTAGGCTCATCATCGCTTCCTCATAGTTCGTAGGTTCGTCATGGCCAAGTAACATGACTTCGAAAACAAGATTATCGTACCACTCTGGTGCGGATCTTACTCTGGTTGACCTACGAGGTTTGGTAGTAACTTGATCAGAAGTTTCATGATCATCATCATTAGCTTCCTCACTTACTGGTGTAGGAATCACTGGAATTGCTTTCAGTGATGAACTACTTTCCAATAAGGGAGAAGGTACAATTACCTCGTCAAGTTCTACTTTCCTCCCACTCACTTCTTTCGAGAGAAACTCCTTCTCTACGAAGGATCCATTCTTAGCAACGATTATCTTGCCTTCGGATATGAGATAGAAGGTGTACCCAACAGTCTCCTTTGGGTATCCTACGAAGACACATTTTTCCGATTTGGGTTCGAGCTTATCAGGTTGAAGCTTTTTCACATAAGCATCACAGCCCCAAACTTTAAGAAATGACAACTTGGGTTTCTTGCCAAAGCACAGTTCATAAGGTGTCATCTTAACGGATTTAGATGGTGCCCTATTTAACATGAATGCAGTTGTCTCTAAAGCATAACCCCAAAACGATAGTGGTAAATTAGTGAGAGACATCATAGATCGCACCATATCTAATAAAGTGCGGTTACGACGTTCGGACACACCATTACGTTGTGGTGTTCCAGGTGGCGTGAGTTGCGAAACTATTCTGCATTGTTTCAAATGAAGTCCAAACTCATAACTCAAATATTCACCTCCATGATCAGATTGCAGAAACTTGATTTTATTGTTACGATGATTTTCTACTTCACTCTGAAATTCTTTGAACTTTTCAAATGTTTCAGACTTATGTTTCATTAAGTAGATATACCCATATCTGCTCAAATCATCTGTGAAGGTGAGAAAATAATGATATCCACCACGAGCTTCAATGTTCATTGGACCACATACATTTGTATGTATGATTTCCAATTACTTTGTTGCTCGCTCCATTGTTCCGGAGAACGGAGTTTTAGTCATCTTGCCCATGAGGAATGGTTCACAAGTACCAAGTGATTCATAATCAAGTGATTCCAGAAGTCCATCAGAATGGAGTTTCTTCATGCGCTTTACACCAACATGACCTAAACGGCAGTGCCACAAATAAGTTGCACTATCATTATCAACTATGCATCTTTTGGCTTCAATACTATGAACATGTGTATCACTACTATCAAGATTTAGTAAAAACAGACCACTCATCATGGGTGCATGACCATAAAATATATTACTCATATAAATAGAACAACAATTATTCTCTTATTTAAATGAATAACCATCTCGCATCAAACAATATCCAAATATAATGTTCATGCTCAACGCTGGCACCCAATAACAATTATTTAGGTCTAAAACTAACCCGAAGGTAGATGTAGAGGTAGCGTGCCGACGGCGACCACATCGACTTTGGAACCATTTCCCACGCGCATTGTCACCTCGTCCTTAGCCAATCTTCGCTTAATCCGTAGCCCCTGTTTCGAGTTGCAAGTATTAGCAACTGAACCAGTATCAAATACCCAGGCACTACTACGAGCATTAGTAAGGTACACATCAATAACATGTATATCAAATATACCTTTCACTTTGCCATCCTTCTTCTCCGCCAAATACTTGGGGCAGTTCCGCTTCCAGTGACCAGTTCCTTTGCAGTAGAAGCACTCAGTCTTAGGCTTAGGTCCAGACTTGGGTTTCTTCACTTGAGCAGCAACTGGCTTGCTGTTCTCCTTGAACTTCCCCTTCTTCCCTTTACCCTTTTTCTTGAAACTGGTGGTCTTGTTGACCATCAACACTTGATGCTCCTTCTTGATTTCTACCTCCGCTGCCTTTAGCATTGCGAAGAGCTCATGAATCGTCTTATCCATCCCTTGCATATTATAGTTCATCATGAAGCCCTTATAGCTTGGTGGCAGTGATTGAAGAACTCTGTCAATGACACCATCATCAGGAAGATTAACTCCGAGTTGAGTCAAGTGGATGTGGTACCCAGACATTCTGAGTATATGTTCACTGACAGAACTATTCTCCTCCATCTTGCAGTTGTAGAACTTATTGGAGACTTCGTATCTCTCAATTCGGGCATTTGCTTGAAATATTAACTTCAACTCCTGGAACATCTCATATGATCCATGACGTTCAAAACGTCGTTGAAGTCCCGGTTCTAAGCCGTAAAGCATGGCACACTGAACTATCGAGTAGTCATCAGCTTTGCTCTGCCAGGTGTTCAGAACATCTGGCATTGCTCCTGCAGCGGGTTTGTCACCTAGCGGTGCTTTCAGGATGTAATTCTTCTGTGCAGCAATGAGGATAATCCTCAAGTTACGGACCCAGTCTGTGTAGTTGCTACCACCATCTTTCAACTTAGCTTTCTCTAGGAACGCGTTAAAATTCAACGGAACAACAACACGGGCCATCTATCTACAACAACATAGACATGCAAAATACTATCAGGTACTAAGTTCATGATAAATTGAAGTTCAATTAATCAAATTACTTAAGAACTCCCACTTAGATAGATATCTCTCTAATCATCTAAGTGATCACATGATCCATATCAACTAAACCATGTCCGATCATCACGTGAGATGGAGTAGTTTTTAATGGTGAACATCACTATGTTGATCATATCTACTGTATGATTCACGCTCGACCTTTCGGTCTCAGTGTCCCGAGGCCATATCTGCATATGCTAGGCTCGTCAAGTTTAACCCGAGTACTCTGCGTGTGCAAAACTGGCTTGCACCCGTTGTATGTGAACGTAGAGCTTATCACACCCGATCATCACGTGGTGTCTCGACACGACGAACTGTAGAAATGGTGCATACTCAGGGAGAACACTTATACCTTGAAATTTAGTGAGAGATCGTCTTATAATGCAACCGCCGAACTAAGGAAAATAAGATGCATAAAGGATAACCATCACATGCAATCAATATAAGTGATATGATATGGCCATCATCATCTTGTGCCTTTGATCTCCATCTCCAAAGCACCGTCATGATCACCATCGTCACCTGCTTGACAACTTGATCTCCATTGAAGCATCATTGTCATCTCGCCAACTATTGCTTCTACGACTATCGCTACCGCTTAGTGATAAAGTAAAGCAATTACATGGCGATTGCATTTCATACAATAAAGCGACAGCCATATGGCTCCTGCCAGTTGCCGATAACTGTGTTACAAAACATGATCATCTCATACAGTAAAATTTAGCATCATGTCCTTAACATATCACATCACAACATGCCTTGCAAAAACAAGTTAGACTTCCTCTACTTTGTTGTTGCAAGTTTTACGTGGCTGCTACGGGCTGAGCAAGAACCGTTCTTACCTACGCATCAAAAACCACAACGCGGTATAGTGATTGCTTTTTGATCTTCAGAAAGAACCCTGTTCATTGAATCCGATTCAACTAAAGTTGGAGAAACTGACACCCACCATCCACCTGTGTGCGAAGCACGTCAATAGAACCAGTCTCGCGTAAGCGTACACGTAATGTCGGTCTGGGCCGCTTCATCCAACAATACTTCCGAATCAGTGACGGCAAGCAATATGTATATACCCACGCCCAGAACTCCTTTGTGTTCTACTCGTGCATATAACATCTACGCATAAACCTGGCTCAGATGCCACTGTTGGGGAGCGTAGTAATTTCAAAAAAATTCCTACGCACACGCAAGATCATGGTGATGCATAGCAACGAGAGGGGAGAGTGTTGTCTACGTACCCTCGTAGACTGTAAGCGGAAGCGTTATGACAACGCGGTTGATGTAGTCGTACGTCTTCACGATTGACAGATCCTAGTACCGAAAGTATGACACCTCCGCGATCTGCACACGTTCAGCTCGGTGACGTCCCACGAACTCACGATCCAGCAGTGTGTTGAGGGAGAGCTTTGTCAGCACGAAGGCGTGATGACAGTGATGATGATGCTACCGGAACAGGGCTTCACCTAAGCACCGCTACGATATGACCGAGGTGGATTATGGTGGAGGGGGGCACCGCACACGGCTGGAAACAATCAACTTGTGTCTTCTAGGGTGCCCCCTGCCCCCGTATATAAATGAGCAAGGGGGGAGGCTGGCCGGCCCTAGTTGCGCGCCAAGGGAGTAGGAATCCTCCTCCTAGTAGGAGTAGGATTCCTCCTTTCCTAGTCCTACTAAGAGGAGAAGGGGAAGGAAGGAAGGGAGAGGAAGAGGAGAAGAAAGGGTGGGCGCCCCCCTCCCTAGTCGAATTCGGACTCCCTATAGGGAGGGGGCATGGATGCCCCTTGTGGGCTGCCTCAGCTCTTCCCTATGGCCCATGAAGGCCCAACTCCCCCCCCCCCGGGGGGGGGGGGGGGTTCCGGTAACCCTCCGGCACCCCGGGTTTCTCCGAAATCACCTGGAACACTTCTGGTGTCCGAATATAGCCGTCCAATATATCAATCTTTATGTCTCGACCATTTAGAGACTCCTCGTCATGTCCGTGATCAAATCCGGGACTCCTAACTACCTTCGGTACATCAAAACACATAAACTCATAATACCGATCGTCACCGAACGTTAAGCGTGCGGACCCTACGGGTTCAAGAACTATGTAGACATGACCGAGACATGTCTCCAGTCAATAACCAATAGCGGAACCTGGATGTTCATATTTTCTCCTACATATTCTACGAATATCTTTATCGGTCAAACCGCATAACGATATACGTTGTTCCCTTTGTCATCGGTATGTTACTTGCCCGAGATTCGATCGTCGGTATCTCAATACCTAGTTCAATCTCGTTATCGGCAAGTCTCTTTACTAATTCCATAATGCATCATCTCGCAACTACCTCATTAGTCACATTTCTTGCAAGGCTTATATTGATGTGCATTGCCGAGAGGGCCCAGAGATACCTCTTCGACAATCGGAGTGACAAATCCTAATCTCGATCTATGCCAACTCAAGAAACACCATCGGAGGCACCTATAGAGCACCTTTATAATCACCCAGTTATGTTGTGATGTTTGGTAGCACACAAAGTTTTCCTCCGGTATTTGGGAGTTGCATGATCTCATAGTCATAGGAACATGTATACGTTATGGAGAAAGCAATAGCAACAGACTAAATGATCATCGTGCTAAGCTAACGGATGGGTCAAGTCAATCACATCATTCTCTGATGATGTGATCAAGTTAATCAAATGACAACTCATGTCTATGGTTAGGAAACATAACCATCATTGATTCACCGAGCTAGTCAAGTAGTGGCATACTAGTGACACTATGTTTGTCTATGTATTCACACACGTACTAAGTTTCCGGTTAATACAATTCTAGCATGAATAATAAACATTTATCATGATATAAGGAAATATAAATAACAACTTTATCATTGCCTCTAGGGCATATTTCCTTCAATTCATCATGTAATCAAGTTAGTTTTTTTAGGACTTGATCCCTAGTATCCACTATGTTCTGAGATTGATGTTGATATGACTTTTCCATGCTTAATGCTTGTCACATTGGACTCGGGTGCCATGATTTCAGATTTGAAATGTTTATGTTATCACCATTATATCTATGTTCTAGATCCAATCTTGCAATGTAGCGACCAGACCTCAAATAGTCTGATCTCTGTGCTCAGGTGTCATCCCTGGATCAGTACTGCTGACACCACACAGTACATCGAAGGATTTATAGCAGAGTGGCAATCACACACTTATTACATCGTTGTCTCAGAGAGAACTTATTACAATAAATATGGCTTAAGGCCATCTAGTGTCGAAAACAGCGGAAGACTTGGAAGGTAAATGGGTCCATCAACTCCAACAGCATCACTGAGTATAGGGCCATGACCTAAAAGCACTTTACTCGTCGTCTGAAAAGTCTGCAACATAAGAAGTTGCAGCCCGAAAACGGGTCAGCACATGGAATATGCTGGCAATGTAACACATAGAGAGTAATGGAATGAAACAGCTATTCCATATGCATATATGGCTGGTGGAAAGCTCTATGGTTACAGTTTTGCGTAAAGCCAATTTTTCCCTACTGCAAAGGAATAAATTTATTTAACTATCATGGTGGTTGTGAAACATTGAGAATG
Source organism: Triticum dicoccoides (assembly GCF_002162155.2). Lineage (NCBI taxonomy): Eukaryota > Viridiplantae > Streptophyta > Magnoliopsida > Poales > Poaceae > Triticum > Triticum dicoccoides. The sequence goes on from NC_041388.1 coordinate 276,987,247, forward strand.
GTTGACAGCATTCTCAATCCCAATTAAAAGTAATTAAAAACCCACCAACATTAATTAGAAGTAACATGTTGAGATTCACAATGATATTCAAGTACTAGATACTCAAGTTGTCCATAACCGGGGACACGACTAATCATGATTAGTTTGTACACTCTGCAGAGGTTTGCGCACTTTTCCCACATGACTCGATCGCCTCCGTTTGTTTTCTCGCACTACATGGTGTTTGAGAAACGGATGACCGGGACATAGTCTTTCAGAAGCGCTAGCACCTTACATGTGGGGTAGACCGTACCACCTATAACCCCTACATCTGCTAGTCCACCCTGTAAGAGTTCGCACAACTTAGTCAACTATGCCAGAGCCCATAGTAGCATGTGGCTGCACACGGAAGTTTCTAGCATGAAAGATCTTATGATCCCTTTGAGCCTGGGTGGCGGTCCGAAAAAAAACAGGCAAGTCCTGATAGACATCAGGTGCCTCAATCCACCCAGATGTGTGTTTAAGTTGCCACCTTAGATAAACCATTAAAATTATCAACTCACATATGTCATGGATATCACTCACCCAATCCACGTCTACTAGCATAGCATGGCATAATAAGCAAACGTAGAAGTAACTCCCAAAGGTTTCATAATAATACAGGTAATAGGTACTACCTCATCTACTTCCCATCCCACAATTTAATTAGATCCTAATCATGCAATGTGAGAGGATTGATCTAATGCAATAAAACATGGGTTGTAGGGAAGGTATGATCAAAGTGTTACTTGCCTTGCTGATGATCCGCGAGACCTAGGGTTTCGAAGTAACAAGCGGCGCAATCCGGGTGATCTACCGCAGACAAACAACAAGCATACAATAAGTACTCATCTAATGCACAGGTAAAACTCGAACGAGAGAACGAACCAGAAAGTTCAATTTAAGAACTCCGGTTGCAAAGAAAGAAAGAACCGAACAGACGACTGAAAAACAAACTGCGAAAGAAAACAACTCGGTTCTAGCAAGTTGAAACTAGGTCAAATTTTACCGCGGCAAAAACTTGTTTAAGTTGATTAGACGGAACGGCGGTTTCGCAATGAAACTCCAGGCGCTTGAATCACCTGATTCCGATAAACGAGCGAGAAGAAAGACTAGAACGAAGATCGGATCTGAGATCACGATCGCGGAATAAATCCGACGAAAAGAAAAAGAAGAACGATTAAACGAACGGGCGTCGTTAACCGGGGAAAAATCGGTGATCACGTTCGTTGAGACAAACGGTCCGAAAGAAGAACGAAAACCGATCTAGGGTTTTCGGAGAAAAAGACCGAAACGAAAAACCGATCTAGAAACCAGAACAGTTTAGAAAAGAACCGAAAAGAAAACGAATCGGAAGAGAAGAAAAGAATCGGAACGATTAGAAGAAAATGATCCGAGGAAAAGAGACACGGGGCAACCTCCAGCGAGGTCTCCGGCGAGGGGCTCCGGCGAATGGCGGCGTTGGGCGGTGGCGGCGATGCACAAGGGCGGCGGCGGGTGGTGTGGGGCGGCGCGGGTGAGGTGG
>NC_041388.1:276989091-276997342 GCF_002162155.2 Triticum dicoccoides
CTTTTGATTTGATGTGTTTAGAGGGGGGGTGTGGGGGTATTTATATAGGTGAGGGGAGAGGAGACTTGGGGTAGGGGACAAGAAATAGACTAGGAATAGGAAAACAAAACAAAGGAAAGGGTAGGGGCTAACCGACCTAAGTCCCGCTGGGACTCGGCCAGGGAGCGGCGGCAGCTGCCTGGGCGCCTGGCGCCTGGCGCCTGCGCTGCGCGCGAGGGGAGGGGCCGGCTGGCTGGGCCTTTGGCCCGGCTGGCCTGGCGGGAGGCTCCTTTTTTTTAAATCGGTTTCGCGCGAAGAAAACACAGAAAAGAAAATCTAAACGAGCTCCAAAAAAACTAAAGTAAATTTTCCCCGACTCCTAAAATGAGCCGAACAAAATGAACTTTACTCCGGACCTAAAATGCAATTTTCGAAAACGCGCATTTTTCCCTATCCAAATAAAACGCAAACAAAACTCCGGCAAACAAAATTTGATCTATTTATTAAATCTTCATTTTTCCTCAATTTGGGAAAGTCATATTATTCCCTCTCTTATATATTTTGACACCGGAAAAATAATTGAAGATGAAATAAATAAATCAAATGATCCTCTTTTCAAAATTTGAGAGAACTCAAATATGAAAATAACGAAATCTCCAAATCTCTCCGAGGGTCCTTGAGTTGCGTGAAATTTCTAGAATCGGCCAAAATGCAAGAAAATATGATATGCATGATGATCTATGTATAACATTCCAAATTGAAAATTTGGGATGTTACAAACCTACCCCCCTTAAGATGAATCTCGCCCTCGAGATTCGGGTTGGCTAGAAAATAGGTGAGGGTGGTCCTTGAGCAAATCTTCTTCTCTCTCCCAGGTGGCTTCATCCTCTGAGTGGTGGTTCCACTGAACTTTGCAAAACTTGATAACCTTGCTGCGAGTAACTCTACTGGCATAATCGAGAATCTTTACTGGCTTCTCCTCATACGCTAAGTCGTTATCCAACTGAATCGCTTCGACTGGCACTTTATCTCTTAGCGGTACTTCCGCCATTTCGGCATGACATTTCTTCAGCTGAGAAACAAGGAATACATCATGAACTCCTGACAGTCCTTCTGGTAATTCCAACTTATAAGCGACTTCTCCCATACGTTGCAAGATCTTGTACGGTCCAACGAAACGCGGTGCTAACTTTCCCTTAACTCCAAAGCGCTTAACTCCTCGAAGTGGGGATACTCGGAGATAAACACTGTCTCCGGTTTCGTAAACTGTCTACTTGCGTTTAGAATCTGCGTAGCTCTTCTGCCTGGACTGGGCTACCTTGAGCCTATCGCGAATCAACTTAACTTTCCGTTCAGACTCCTTAATCAAATCTGGTCCAAAGAATTGACGGTCTCCAACTTCGTCCCATGACAACGGTGTCCTGCACCTCCTTCCGTATAAAGCTTCGAAAGGTGCCATCTTCAAACTGGTTTGGTAACTGTTGTTATAAGAAAACTCCGCATACGGCAAGTTATCGTCCCAACTAGATCCATAATCTAGCGCACAAGCTCTCAGCATATCTTCCAAAATCTGATTGACTCTCTCAGTCTGTCCATCCGTCTGCGGATGAAAAGCTGTGCTGAACTCTAGTCTGGTTCCTAAAGTTTCATGCAACTGATTCCAAAACTTTGAGGTAAATTGGGTTCCTCTATCTGATACGATACTCCTCGGAACTCCATGCAAACAAATGATCCTAGTCATCTATATCTTTGCCAACTTAGCACTGGTGTAAGTGGTCTTAACTGGAATAAAATGTGCTACCTTCGTCAAACGATCAACTACTACCCATATCGAATCGTAGCCTGCCTTTGTCCTGAGTAGTCCTGTGATAAAATCCATGCCTATCTTATCCCACTTCCATTCGGGTATCGGCAATGGTTGTAACAATCCTGCTGGCTTCTGATGCTCTGCCTTTACTCTCTGACATACGTCACAAACTGCTACATATGCTGCAATATCCTTCTTCATTCCGGTCCACCAGAATGTTTCCTTCAAATCCAAATACATCTTGGTATTCCCTGGGTGAATCGAATACGGTGAATCATGTGCCTCTTGCAAAATCAACTTCCTGATCTCCGGGTCATTGGGCACATAAACACGGTCCTCAAACCATAGGGTATCGTGCTCATCTTCACGAAATCCCTTTGCTTTTCCTTCGCTCAATTTCTCTTTTATAGCAGCAATCTCCTTGTCAGATTTCTGAGCTTCTCTGATCTTATCCATCAATGTTGACTGAATCTCCAATGCTGCTACATAGCCTCTCGGAACTATTTCCAAACATAGCTCGCGAAGGTTTTCTGCTAACTCCTTGGGTATTTCTCCCGTCACTAGGGTATTGACATGGCTCTTACGGCTCAATGCGTCAGCTACTACATTAGCTTTTCCGGGATGGTAATGCAATCTCATATCATAATCCTTGATGAGCTCCAACCATCTCCTTTGTCGGAGGTTCAACTCCTTCTGAGTGAAAATGTACTTCAAACTCTTGTGATCCATATACACTTCACAATGATTTCCAATAAGGAAATGTCTCCACGTCTTCAATGCATGCACTACGGCTGCTAACTCTAAATCATGCGTGGCATAATTCAACTCATGAGGCTTCAGTTGCCACGAAGCATACGAAACAACTCTTCCTTCCTGCATAAGCACTGCTCCAAGTCCTCGACGTGAAGCGTCACAATACACCTCATAATCCTTGGTCTGATGTGGCAAAATCAACACTAGTGAGGTAACCAAACGTTTCTTCAACTCCTGGAAACTAGCTTCACACTCTTCAGTCCAATTGAACTTAGTATCCTTCTTCAACAATTCAGTCATAGGCTTTGCAATCTTTGAAAAGTTCTCAATGAATCTCCGGTAGTATCCTGCGAGTCCAAGAAAACTCCGGATCTCTCCAACTGTTGTTGGTGATTCCCATTCGGTTACGGTCTCAACCTTTGTGGGGTCAACTGCTATACCTTCTCCAGATATAACGTGTCCGAGGAATCCAACTTCCTTCAACCAAAACTCACATTTGCTGAATTTGACATATAACTGATGTTCCCTTAGTTTCTCCAAAACCAAACGCAAATGTTCCTTATGCTCCTCTTCATTCTTTGAATAAACCAGGATGTCATCAATGAACACTACAACGAACTTATCCAAAAACTCCATAAACACTTTGTTCATCAGGTTCATAAAATAGGCAGGTGCGTTAGTCAATCCAAATGACATCACGGTATACTCATACAGTCCATATCTTGTGGTGAACGCTGTCTTAGGTATGTCCTGCTCTCGAATCTTCAACTGATGGTACCCTGATCGCAAATCGATCTTGGAAAACACTTTAGCTCCTTGCAACCGATCAAACAGATCGTTGATCATTGGCAGTGGGTACTTATTCTTGATGGTTACTTCATTCAATCCTCGATAATCTACAACCATCCTTAATGATCCATCCTTCTTTTCCACTAGAAGTACGGGTGATCCCCAAGGCGAAGAACTTGGGCGAATGTAACCTTTATACAATAACTCCTTAATCTGATTCTTAATTTCCACCAAATCTTTTGCTGGCATCCTATATGGTCGCTTCATATTGGGCCTGTACCTGGCAATAACTCAATCAAAAACTCAATATCTCTATCCGGTGGCATGCCTGGCAATTCCTCAGGAAATACATTAGGAAAATCCTTCACCACTAGTACTTCCTCTTGCACAACTCCTGTTAGGCAGTTTACTTGTGTCCTGTTTGGCATATGCCGGGATACATACTTGATCCTTCTTCCTTCTGGTGTGGTAAGCAAAATTGACTTACTAGCACACTCAATATTCCCTTTATACTTTGATAACCAATCCATGCCTAATATTACATCCAATCCTTGAGATTCCAATACTATTAGGTCTGAGGGAAACACATAGTTACCAATCCTTAATGGTAACCGATCACACCATCGTCTAGCCATAAACTCCGCTCCTGGTGAGCTTACTAACATGGGTGACCTAAGGGCTTGGGTTGGCAGGTTATATTTATCCACAAATCCCCTTGATATGTATAAATGCGATGCTCCAGTATCAAAAAGAATGAGTGCAGTAAATGACTTAACCAAAAACTTACCTATTACTGCATCGGGCTGATCTTCAACCTCCACCACATTAATGTGGTTCACCTGTCCCCTATTGAAAGGGTTCGGCTTCTTCCCAGAGCTTCCATTGCCATTTCCATTCTGGCCTTAGGGACATTCATTGGCATAATGTCCGGTCTTGGAACACTTGAAACAGGTGACTTGACTCAGGTCTCTCTTGGTTGGGGTCGATGGGGTGCTGCGGTTCTGGCCGTTGCTTCCTCCATTCCCATTACCATTCTTGTAGCCATTATGGTCGAGCTACCTCCTCCATGGGTATGCTGAAACTTAAATCCCGGTTTAGGGGTAAAACGGGGCTTCTACTGGGCTCCAGAGTTATACTTCCCATGTCCATACTTCCTCTTGCAGTTCTCAATCTGTTGCTGCTTTCCTTCAATCATGATGGCACGATCTACCAACTCCTGGTAGTTGTTGAAACTCGCTACCATCAACTTCATGCTCAACTCATCATTCAGTCCTTCCAGAAACTTCTCCTGCTTAGCTGCATCCGTAGCAACGTCATCTGGGGCATAACGTGCTAACTTGCTGAAGTCGTCAACGTACTGGCCAACTGTCCTTCCTCCTTGGCGTAAGTTGCGAAACTCACGCTTCTTTATGGCCATAGCTCCTGCTGAAACATGGGCAGCGCGGAAAGCTTGCTGAAACTGATCCCATGTGACAGTGTCTACTGGGTAGGTGGCTGTGAAATTCTCCCACCATGCTGCCGCGGGTCCGTCAAGCTGATGTGCGGCAAACTTCGCTTTCTCACCATCTGTGCATCCTGCAGTGGTCAACTCCCTTCCTATCTTGCGGAGCCAATCATCTGCTACTATTGGCTCGGTGCTACTAGAAAACAGCAGCGGATTCAGCCTAAGGAAACGGGCTAAGTGGTCAACAGGTGGTGGTGGTGGTGGGTTGTTGTTGTTGTTCTGCTGGTTCTGAACTAACATCTGCATCAACTGATTCTGCTGCTGGATCAATTGAGTGAGCTCCGGTGGGAATCCATTGTCACGTCTCAGAGGCATCTGAGGGTTTTAGAAAAGATGAGAATTGAGAATAGAGGGGGTCTAAAGGGAAAACACTACCCCAATGCACATGAGCAAATGCACACAAAATCACTTCAATCAATCAAACAAGGGCTTACAATCGGTCTAACTATCGCAAAATGTGCTCGAACTAATGTGTTTACATGGGGGGGAATACTACTACTATCTGGTGGTCATCTAGAAATTTGAACCGGTGGAAGACCCCATGATATCTGCTCCAGCTTCGTCTTCAAAGTCGGGTTCACTTGGATCCGAATCGGTGTCGTCGATGATGATGTAGTCGTCCGGACATGCGACGTACTCGTCTTCCTCCTTGGATCCTAACTTCTTCTTGAGTTCTTCAATCTCCTGCTTAAGATCGCCATTGTGTCTCGCTAGAGCTACGATCTCGTCCATGTAGTCCTTGCGTGTAGACTTCAGTTCTCCTTCTAGCTCGATGATCCTTGCCTTCGCATTCTTCAACTCTATCATATCATTGCACATCTGGTTCTCGTGGCGTCGAATGTGCTGGTTTAACTCATGGATGAAAGATGCAATGGATCTATCCTTCTTGGTGCTGACTAACTCCCATTGTTCATCTCGGCGTCCGCAAATCTGGTAGATAGTGTCCTTAAGGTCTTCTCGGTAAACTTCTCCAATGTGTCCTATGGTGATATGAGTTGCCATGCTCCTTCCCAGACTCCAGGTTGGTGCATTGAAAACACTATCTATGGGCTTCGTGATTGGCGTGAATGTTCTTCCCGGAACGTGAGCTTGAATCTTCCAGCGCTCCTCTTCAGGCAGAGTGGCGTTGAAGGTTCCCATGAAACTTGGTAATCCAATGTTCAGGTACTTGGTGACTTCCTTCAAGTGAAATCCAAAAGGTGTGCCTTCATCTGGTTGGGCGTACTTAATCTTCGCGTTCGTCATCCTAAAAGAGTAGAAAAGATGAGGAGTTATAAAATGAGAAGAGAGTGATGTTCTATGGCTTTAACTTAGTGGTCGTGTCCTACAGTCAGCGTGTGCTCTGATACCATCTCTGTAGCGACCAGACCTCAAACAGTCTGATCTCTGTGCTCAGGTGTCATCCTTGGATCAGTAATGCTGACACCACACAGTACATCGAAGGATTTATAGCAGAGTGGCAATCACACACTTATTACATCGTTGTCTCAAAGAGAACTTATTACAATAAATATGGCTTAAGGCCATCTAGTGTCGAAAATAGTGGAAGACTTGGAAGGTAAATGGGTCCATCAACTCCAACGGCATCACTGAGTATAGGGCCATGACCTAAAAGCACTTTACTCGTCGTCTGAAAAGTCTGCAACATAAGAAGTTGCAACCCGAAAACGGTTCAGCACATGGAATATGCTGGCAATGTAACACATAGAGAGTAATGGAATGAAACAGCTATTCTATATGCATATATGGCTGGTGGAAAGCTCTATGGTTACAGTTTTGCGTAAAGCCAATTTTTCCCTACTGCAAAGGAATAAATTTATTTAACTATCATGGTGGTTGTGAAACATTGAGAATGGTTGACGACATTCTCAATCCCAATTAAAAGTAATTTAAAACCCAACAACATTAATTAGAAGTAACATGTTGAGATTCACAATGATATTCAAGTACTAGATACTCAAGTTGTCCATAACCGGGGACACGGCTAATCATGATTAGTTTGTACACTCTGCAGAGGTTTGCGCACTTTTCCCACATGACTCGATCGCCTCCGTTTGTTTTCTCGCACTACATGGTGTTTGAGAAACGGATGACCGGGACATAGTCTTTCAGAAGCGCTAGCACATTACATGTGGGGTAGACCGTACCACCTATAACCCCTACATCTGCTAGTCCACCCCGTAAGAGTTCGCACAACTTAGTCAACTATGCCAGAGCCCATAGTAGCATGTGGCTGCACACGGAAGTTTCTAGCATGAAAGATCTTATGATCCCTTTGAGCCTGGGTGGCGGTCCGAAAAAAACAGGCAAGTCCTGATAGACATCAGGTGCCTCAATCCACCCAGATGTGTGTTTAAGTTGCCACCTTAGATAAACCATTAAAATTATCAACTCACATCTGTCATGGATATCACTCACCCAATCCACGTCTACTAGCATAGCATGGCATAATAAGCAAACGTAGAAGTAACTCCCAAAGGTTTCATAATAATACAGGTAATAGGTACTACCTCATCTACTTCCCATCCCACAATTTAATTAGATCCTAATCATGCAATGTGAGAGGATTGATCTAATGCAATAAAACATGGGTTGTAGGGAAGGTATGATCAAAGTGTTACTTGCCTTGCTGATGATCCGCGAGACCTAGGGTTTCGAAGTAACAAGCGGCGCAATCCGGGTGATCTACCGCAGACAAACAACAAGCATACAATAAGTACTCATCTAATGCACAGGTAAAACTCGAACGAGAGAACGAACCAGAAAGTTCAATTTAAGAACTCCGGTTGCAAAGAAAGAAAGAACCGAACAGACAACGGAAAAACAAACGGCGGAAGAAAACAACTCGGTTCTAGCAAGTTGAAACTAGGTCAAATTTTACCGGGGCAAAAACTTGTTTAAGTTGATTAGACGGAACGGCGGTTTCGCAACGAAACTCCAGGTGCTTGAATCATCTGATTCCGATAAACAAGCGAGAAGAAAGACTAGAACGAAGATCGGATCTGAGATCACGATCGCGGAATAAATCCGACGAAAAGAAAAAGAAGAACGATTAAACGAACGGGCGTCGTTAACCGGGGAAAAATCGGTGATCACGTTCGTTGAGACAAACGGTCCGAAAGAAGAACGAAAACCGATCTAGGGTTTTCGGAGAAAAAGACCGAAACGAAAAACCGATCTAGAAACCGGAACGGTTTAGAAAAGAACCGAAAAGAAAACGAATCGGAAGAGAAGAAAAGAATCAGAACGATTAGAAGAAAACGATCCAAGGAAAAGAGACGCGGGGCAACCTCCGGCGAGGGGCTCCGGCGAGTGGCGGCGTTGGGCGGCGGCGGCGATGCACAAGGGCGGCGGCGGGTGGTGTGGGGCGGCGCGGGGTGGGGTGGCGGTGGTGAGGGGCAGCGCGGGTGAGGTGGTGC
>NC_041388.1:276997452-277009700 GCF_002162155.2 Triticum dicoccoides
GGGTGGTGTGGGGCTTGGGGAGGAGAGGGCTTTTGATTTGATGTGTTTAGAGGGGGGGGGGTGTGGGGGTATTTATATAGGTGAGGGGAGAGGAGACTTGGGGTAGGGGACAAGAAATAGACTAGGAATAGGAAAACAAAAAAAGGAAAGGGGAGGGGCTAACCGACCTAAGTCCCGCTGGGACTCGGCCAGGGAGCGGTGGTGGCTGCCTGGGCGCCTAGCGCGTGCGCTGCGCGCGAGGGGAGGGGCCGGCTGGCTGGGCCTTTGGCCCGGCTGGCCTGGCGGGAGGCTCCTTTTTTTTAAATCGGTTTCGCGCGCAGAAAACACAGAAAAGAAAATCTAAACGAGCTCCAAAAAAACTAAAGTAAATTTTCCCCGACTCCTAAAAATGAGCCGAACAAAATGAACTTTACTCCGGACCTAAAATGCAATTTTCGAAAACGCGCATTTTTCCCTATCCAAATAAAACGCAAACAAAACTCCGGCAAACAAAATTTGATCTATTTATTAAATCTTCATTTTTCCTCAATTTGGGAAAGTCATATTATTCCCTCTCTTATATATTTTGACACCGGAAAAATAATTGAAGATGAAATAAATAAATCAAATGATCCTCTTTTCAAAATTTGAGAGAACTCAAATATGAAAATAACGAAATCTCCAACTCTCTCCGAGGGTCCTTGAGTTGCGTGAAATTTCTAGGATCGGCCAAAATGCAAGAAAATATGATATGCATGATGATCTATGTATAACATTCCAAATTGAAAATTTGGGATGTTACATGCAAGCTATATTCACCTATTACGTGTTATGATCCGTAAACCCCAGAGTGACAATAGTCAGGATACTTTCCGGTGATGACCGTAGTTTGAGGAGTTCATGTATTCACTATGTGTAATGCGTTGTTCCAGTTCTCTATTAAAAGGAGGCCTTAATATCCCTTAGTTTCTATATGGACCCCGCTGCCACGGGAGGGTAGGACAAAAGATGTAATGCAAGTTCTTTCCATAAGCATGTATGACTATTTACGGATACATGCCTACTTTATATTTATGAACTGGAGCTAGAGCCGCATCGCCCTAGGTTATGAGTGTTATATGATGAATATCATCCAACGAATTCACCAATCCAATGCCTATGAATTTCTCTTATGTTGCTTTTGCTAAGTTACTACTACTATTATTACTATTACACTTGCTACAAAATCATTGTTGTCATTGTTACTGTTACTATTGCTGTTGCTACTACTATCAAAACTATCATACTACTTTGCTACCGATCACTTTGCTGCAGGTAATTAATCTCCAGGTGTGGTTGAATTGACAACTCAGCTGCTAATACTTGCGAATATTCTTTGGCTCCCCTTGTGTTGAATCAATAAATTTGGGTTGAATACTCTACCCTCGAAAACTATTGTGACCCCCTATACTTGTGGGTTATCAAGACCTTTTTCTAGCGCTGTTGCCGGGGAGCATAGCTATATTTGTTGAGTCACTTGGGATTATTATCAATTTATCACTATGGGGAATCTGAAGGATACCAAGACTGAAATATTTCCCTCTAAGATGAGGGGAGGTAAGGAACTGCCATCTAGCTCTGCACTTAATTCACCTTCTATTTTGAGTAAACTTGCACCACCACCACATGCTATTAATTCTGATATGCTGCAAGTTATTGATGAAGCTACTTCTACTATGGATAATGCATATGATGATGCTAGTACCTTGCTTGATGATGGTGTGCCACTAGGTGATTTTCTTGATGAACAAATTTGCTAGAGCTAAAGAGAATGAAATTACTGAAACTGATGAAATACCTGAATCTGAAAATCTTGAGACACCTATTAGACCTAGTCCTCCTAGATATGAATTGCCTAAGATACCGGAAGGTTATGTTATGGACGAGGAGACAACTAGAGACTTTCTTGCTTGCAATGATAGAGATGATCTTAAGAAATTACTATGCAAACTTAAAGAAAAATCTTTGAATGCTAGAATGAAATGCGATCCTAAGTTTGCCACTTCACCTATCTTTGTTGATGATAAGGATTATGAATTCTCTGTCTACCTAGAGTTAATTACTTTGGTTGAATCTGATCCTTTCCATGGTTATGAATCTGAAACTGTTGTGGCACATCTTACTAAGCTGAATGACATAGCCACCCTATTTGCTCATGATGAGAAAATTCGCTACTATTATATTCTCAAATTATTTCCATTCTCATTAAAGGGTGATACTAAGACTTGGTATAATACTCTTGCTCCTGGTTGTGTGCGTAGTCCACAGGATACGATTTATAACTTCTTTGAAAAATATTTTCCTGCTCATAAGAAACAAGCTGCCTTATAGGAAATATTTAACTTTGTGCAAATTGAAGAAGTGAGTCTCCCACAAGCTTGGGGGAGGCTTATACAATTGCTGAATGCTTTGCCTAATCACCCTCTTAAGAAAAATGAAATACTTGATATATTCTATAATGGACTAACCGACGCTTCTAGGGACTTCCTAGATAGTTGTGTTGGTTGCGTTTTCATGGAACGAACTGTTGAACAAGCTGAAGAATTATTGAATAACACAATGAAAAATTATGATGATTGTGTTGGGGAACGTTGCAGAAAACAAAAAATTTCCTACGTTTTCACCAAGATCCATCTATGAGTTCATCTAGCAACGAGTGATCGGATGCATCTACATACCTTTGTAGATCGTGAGCGCAAGCGTTCAAGAGAACGGGGATGAGGGAGTCGTACTCGACGTGATCCAAATCACCGGAGATCCTAGTGCCGAACGGACGGCACCTCCGCGTTCAACACACGTATGGTCAGCGTGACGTCTCCTCCTTCTTGATCCAGCAAGGGGGAAGGAGAGGTTGATGAAGATCCAGCAGCACGACGGCGTGGTGGTGGATGCAGCAGTCACCGCAGCAGGGCTTCGCCGTTCTACTGCAAGAGGGAGAGGTGTAGCAGGGGAGAGGGAGGCGCCAAGACTTCAGGGTGCGGCTGCCCTCCCCCCTTTATATAGGCCCCCTAGGGGGGTGCGCCGGCCCTAGGAGATGGGATCTCCTAGGGGGGGGCGGCGGCCAAGGGGGAGGAGTGCCCCCCAAGGCAAGTGGATGCGCCCCTCCCCTAGGGTTCCCAACCCTAGGCGCATGGGGGGCCCAACGGGGGGGGGGGCGCACCAGCCCACTATGGGCTGGTTCCCTCCCCACTTCAGCCCATGGGGCCCTCCGGGATGGGTGGCCCCACCCGGTGGACCCCCAGGACCCTTCTAGTGGTCCCGGTACAATACCGTTGACCCCGAAACTCTCCCGATGGCCGAAACTGCACTTCCTATATATAATTCTTCACCTCCGGACCATTCCGGAACCCTTCGTGACATCTGGGATCTCATCCGGGACTCCGAACAACTTTCGGATTACTGCATACTCATATCCATACAACCCTAGCGTCACCGAACCTTAAGTGTGTAGACCCTACGGGTTAGGGAGACATGTAGACATGATCGAGACGGCTCTCCGGTCAATAACCAACAGCGGGATCTGGATACCCATGTTGGCTCCCACATGCTCCTCGATGATCTCATCGGATGAACCACGATGTCGAGGATTCAAGCAACCCCGTATACAATTCCCTTTGTCAATCGGTACGTTACTTGCCCGAGACTCGATCGTCGGTATCCCAATACCTCGTTCAATCTTGTTACCGGCAAGTCACTTTACTCGTACCATAATGCATGATCCCGTGACCAGACACTTGGTCACTTTGAGCTCATTATGATGATGCATTACCGAGTGGGCCCAGAGATACCTCTCCGTCATACGGAGTGACAAATCCCAGTCTTGATCCATGTCAACCCAACAGACACTTTCGGAGATACCCGTAGTATACCTTTATAGTCACCCAGTTACGTTGTGACGTTTGGTACACCCAAAGCACTCCTACGGTATCCGGGAGTTACACGATCTCATGGTCTAAGGAAAAGATACTTGACATTGGAAAAACTCTAGCAAACGAACTATACGATCTTGTGCTATGTTTAGGATTGGGTCTTGTCCATCACATCATTCTCCTAATGATGTGATCTCGTTATCAATGACATCCAATGTCCATAGTTAGGAAACCATGACTATCTGTTGATCAACGAGCTAGTCAACTAGAGGCTTACTAGGGACATGTTGGTGTCTATGTATTCACACATGTATTACGATTTCCGGATAACACAATTATAGCATGAATAAAAGACAATTATCATGAACAAGGAAATATAATAATAATCCTTTTATTATTGCCTGTAGGGCATATTTCCAACAGTCTCCCACTTGCACTAGAGTCAATAATCTAGTTACATTGTGATGAATCGAACACCCATGGAATTCTGGTGTTGATCATGCTTTGCTCTAGGGAGAGGTTTAGTCAACGGATCTGCTACATTCAGGTCCGTATGTACTTTACAAATATCTATGTCTCCATCTTGAACATTTTCACGAATGGAGTTGAAGCGACGCTTTATGTGCCTGGTCTTCTTGTGAAACCTGGGCTCCTTGGCAAGTGCAATAGCTCCAGTGTTGTCACAGAAGAGTTTGATCGGCCCCGACGCATTGGGTATGACTCCTAGGTCGGTGATGAACTCCTTCACCCAAATTGCTTCATGCGCTGCCTCCGAGGCTGCCATGTACTCCGCTTCACATGTAGATCCCGCCACGACGCTCTGCTTGCAACTGCACCAGCTTACTGCCCCACCATTCAAAATATACACGTATCCGGTTTGTGACTTAGAGTCATCCAGATCTGTGTCGAAGCTAGAGTTGACGTAACCCTTTACGACGAGCTCTTCGTCACCTCCATAAACAAGAAACATTTCCTTAGTCCTTTTCAGGTACTTCAGGATATTCTTGACCGCTGTCCAGTGTTCCTTGCCAGGATTACTTTGGTACCTACCTACCAAACTTACGGCAAGGTTTACATCAGGTCTGGTACACAGCATGGCATACATAATAGAACCTATGGCTGAGGCATAGGGGATGACACTCATCTCTTCTATATCTTCTTCCAGGGTCGGACATTGAGCTGAGCTCAATTTCACTCCTTGCAACACAGGCAAGAACCCCTTCTTAGACTGATCCATATTGAACTTCTTCAATATCTTATCAAGGTATGTGTTTTGTGAAAGACCTATGAGGCGTCTTGATCTATCTCTATAGATCTTGATGCCTAATATATATGCAGCTTCTCCAAGGTCCTTCATTGAAAAACTCTTATTCAAGTAGGCCTTAATGCTGTCCAAAAGCTCTATATCATTTCCCATCAAAAGTATGTCATCTACATATAATATGAGAAATGCTACAGAGCTCCCACTCACTTTCTTGTAAACGCAGGCTTCTCCATAAGTCTGCATAAACCCAAACGCTTTGATCATCTCATCAAAGCAAATGTTCCAAATCCGAGATGCTTGCACTAGCCCATAAATCGAGCGTTGGAGCTTGCACACCTTGTCAGCATTCTTAGGGTCGACAAAACCTTCCGGCTGCATCATATACAATTCTTCCTTAAGGAAACCATTAAGGAATGCCGTTTTGACGTCCATTTGCCATATCTCATAATCATAGAATGCGGCAATTGCTAACATGATTCAGACGGACTTCAGCTTCGCTACAGGTGAGAAAGTCTCATCGTAGTCAACCCCTTGAACTTGTCGATAACCCTTAGCGACAAGCCGAGCTTTACAGATGGTCACATTACCATCCGCGTCTGTCTTCTTCTTAAAGATCCATTTATTTACAGATGATCAACGGGCAAGTCAGTCAAAGTCCATACTTCGTTTTCATACGTGGATCCTATCTCGGATTTCATGGCTTCCAGCCATTTGTCGGAATCCGGGCCTGCCATCGCTTCTTCATAGTTCGAAGGTTCACCGTTGTCTAACAACATGATTTCCAAGACAGGGTTGCCGTACCACTCTGGCGCGGAGCGTGTCCTTGTGGACCTACGAAGTTCAGTAGCAACTTGATCTGAAGTTTCATGATCATCATCATTAACTTCCTCTCTAGTCGGTGCAGGCACCTCAGGAACATTTTCTTGGGTCGCGCCACTTTTCGGTTCAAGAGGTAATACTTCATCAAGTTCTACTTTCCTCCCACTTACTTCTTTCGAGAGAAACTCTTTCTCTAGAAAGGTTCCATTCTTGGCAACAAAGATCTTGCCTTCGGATTTGAGGTAGAAGGTATACCCAATAGTTTCTTTAGGGTATCCTATGAAGACGCATTTTTCCGACTTGGGTTCGAGCTTTTCAGGTTGAAGTTTCTTGACATAAGCATCGCATCCCCAAACTTTTAGAAACGACAGCTTAGGTTTCTTCCCAAACCATAATTCATACGGTGTCGTCTCAACGGATTTTGACGGTGCCCTATTTAAAGTGAATGCAGCAGTCTCTAAAGCATAGCCCCAAAATGATAGCGGTAAATCGGTAAGAGACATCATAGATCGCACCATATCTAATAGAGTGCGATTACGACGTTCGGACACACCATTACGCTGAGGTGTTCCAGGCGGCATGAGTTGTGAAACTATTCCACATTTTCTTAAGTGTGTGCCAAATTCGTGACTCAAGTATTCTCCTCCACGATCTGATCGCAAGAACTTGATTTTCCTGTCACGTTGATTCTCAACCTCACTCTGAAGTTCCTTGAACTTTTCAAAGGTCTCAGACTTGTGTTTCATTAAATAGACATACCCATATCTACTCAAGTCATCAGTGAGGGTGAGAACATAACGATAGACATCGCGAGCCTCAACACTCATTGGACCGCACACATCAGTATGTATGATTTCCAATAAGTTGGTTGCTCGCTCCATTGTTCCTGAGAACGGAGTCTTGGTCATTTTACCCATGAGGCATGGTTCGCACGTGTCAAATGATTCATAATCAAATGATTCGCACATTGTACTTGCCGATCTGACAGGAGGAGGAGGAGGAAGACGCCTCTGGTTGAAACACTTGTTGGCATAGTGACCCTTCTGTTGGCACTTGTTGCACGTGACCTCTGAAAGCGGATGGTGATACAGAGCACTCGATCTTGGAGCTTGAGACGAAGTCTTGTTCTGAAAGCCAGGGTTGGGCGGGTGGGAAGAACCACTGCCACCTTTGCTCTTCTGCTGATACGGCTGACGGAACGGAGGAGGAGGAAGCCAATACTTCTGCTGCTTGGCCACTTGAGTAGAGGAAGAAGGAGTAACATCTCTGACTCGCTTCTTGGAAGCATCACACCTCAATTGAGCAGCCTCTTGCTTCAATGCCATGTTGTAGAACTCATCGTACCTCACGGGTTCAAAGAGAACAAGAGCTAGCTGGATTTCTTCTCTGAGACCACCCCTAAACTGGTATATCATGCTCTTCTCATTAGGTACGTCCTGCTTGGCAAAGCGGGCGAGCTTCTGGAACAACTTATTGTAGTCATAGACAGATAAAGAGCCTTGCTTCAGGTTGCGGAATTCCTCACGCTTGCTTTCAATCACGCTCTGAGGGATATGGTGAGCTCTGAAATCTTGACGGAATTCATCCCAAGTGATTGCACGTCCACCTCTGGAATCCCTGTACTGCTGGAACCATTCTGCAGCTTGATCTTTGAGTTGGAAGGAAGCGAACTTGACGAAGTCCTCAGGCCTAACATTACTGCACTCGAAATGCTTGCACAGATCCACGAGCCAATCGTCAGCATCAGTTGCCTCAACACAATTGCTGAAAGTTTTTGGCCCGTTAGCAAGGAACTGGTTGAGTGTAGCAGAGTGATTCAGATTGTTGCCTTGGTTCCCTTGGTTGCCTTGATTGCGCTCTTGAAGAATTTGCATGATCAACTGTGTGTTTGCATTGGTTGCGGCCATCACAGCTTGCCATGCCTCCGGAGGAGGTGGAGGTGGTGGCGGATCTTGATTCTGATTCTGATTGGTGCTCTTAGCGGGAGCCATCCTGAAGAGGTTGACCACCGTTAGCACATAGATAGATAAATGAAGCAGAATCCAACGGAATGAAAATTGCAACATATAGTCTTCACATCCGAACAAAATGAACGAATGCATTCCTCTTGAAATGGTCACATATCCATAAATTGAGAAGCCACTTAGAATTAAGGTAGAGAAATAAATCAACAAGGTACGGATCAAGAACGAATAATTGGTAAGAAATCCCAATCTCAAACCAATATCCGTGGAAGAAGAACTAGAGCTACGAGAATTCCCACCTATGAAACTCCCGAACCTTTCCGGTTATGCAATCAGGTGTTGGGGATACAGGGGAAGCATAATATCTCACCCAAATCTAGCAAATCCTACATCCAGCTGTATCCATCCTTCAACACATAACCGAGAAAAACTTCGGAAACCATCTACCTCAACCTTCGAAAAGCATCCGTTATACAAGTTATGGCAATACTCCCGAACTCCCGCCCCAGTACTGGGTGGCGTCGAGGTTATCTCACCAATGAACTGCATAAAAGAGATTTTCGATGTCGGCGTACTAAACTTAGGTATTCCAGAACTGCAACGATAAAATTATGACGACAACACCTCAGAGCTCAACTCCCCGGGACACTTCCACAAAACCCCTGACAGGAGGCACCAAGACAATGTTCTCATCATAAAACCATCGGAACGATTCCAAGATACCCGCGTGATCCTAATTTTTTTTAGTGAAATTTGAGAAGAGAAGTCAAAACTTACGTCAGGATGCCTTACCAGGGCGATGAGGAGACTGGGAAGTAAAAGAATTCCTAAACTCTCCAATATATAATTCCTAAATGACTCAAAACATTTTTCTAGACACAACTCGGCCGCTAATAACGATAAAGCAATGGGGCTCCTAAGGTCGGGGAAGGCTCTGATTACCAACTTGTAACACCCTCGATGCGACTATAGCTCCCACGTGTCGAGGCACGACTTAGAGACATAATCGCATTGAAGGCATATGTCACAAGTAAGGTAATCTTTACAACATCCCATGTAATATAATAATAAAGGGGAGATAACATAGTTGGCTTACACTCGCCACGTCAATCAAGGTACATAAATAACATTACATCAACCAAACACTCATGGCCCGACTACGGCGCCAAAATAAAAGATAACCCAACATGCGACACGGTCCCGATCACCCCCAACTGGGCACCACTACTGATCATCAGGAAAAGAAACATAGTATCATTGAGAGTCCTCGTCGAACTCCCACTTGAGCTCAAGCGCGTCACCTGGAGCGGAATCATCAGGCCCTGCATCTAGTGTAATAGTAATCTGTGAGCCACAGGGACTCAGCAATCTCGCACCCTCGCGATCAAGACTATTTAAGCTTATAGGTAAGGCAAGGTAAATATGTGTAGCTGCAGCAAGCGACTAGCAAATATGGTGGCTATCCTGTTTGCAAAAGAGAGCGAGAAGAGGAGGCAAAGCGCGATCGAGAAACTAGAGAGCAACCTGCGCAAGCATTACTCCAACACCGTGTCCACTTCGGGGACTCCACCGAGAAGAGGCCATCACGGTAACACACTCAGTTGATTCATTTTAATTAAGTTAAGGTTCAAGTTATCTACAACCGGACATTAACAAATTCCCATCTGCCCATAACCGTGGGCACGACTTTCGAAAGTTCAAATCCCTGCAGGGGAGTCCCAACTTAGCCCATGACAAGCTCTCACGGTCAACGAAGGAAAAGACCTCCTCCCGAGACGTTCCGATCAGACTCGGTACCTCGGTTCTTCAAAACACTTCGACAGGTTAAAACAAGACCAGCAACACCGCCCGAATGTGCCGACAAATCTCGATAGGAGCTGCACATATCTCTTTCTCAGGGCACACTCAGATTGTCTAAACTTTCGGTAGGCCAGCCCAGAGTTGCCCCTGGTAGCCACCGGCAGCTGACGAGTTGGACCAACACTCAGAGGAGCACTGGCCCGGGGGGGTTTAAATAAGATGACCCTCGGGCTCCGGAAACCCAAGGGAAAAAGAGGCTAGGTGTCAAATGGTAAAACCAAGGTTGGGCATTGCTGGAAAAGCTTTAATCAAGACGAACTATCAAGGGGTTCCCATTATAACCCAACCGCGTAAGGAACGTAAAATCCGGGAACATAACACCGATATGACGGAAACTAGGGCGGCAAGAGTGGAACAAAACACTAGGCAAGAGGCCGAGCCTTCCACCCTTTACCAAGTGTATAGATGCATTAAGATAACAAGATAACATAATGATATCCCAACAAGTAAATAAATGTTCCAACAAGGAACGGCCTCCAATCTTCACCTGCAACTAGCAACGCTATAAGAGGGGCTGAGCAAAGCGGTAACATAGCCAATCAACGGTTTGCTAGGACATGGTGGGTTAGAGGTTTGACATGGCAATTAGGGAGGCTTGAAAGCAAGTGGTAGGCATCATAGCATTGGCATAGCAAAAGAGCGAGCAATCTAGCATAGCAAAGATAGTAGTGATTTCGAGGGTATGATCATCTTGCCTGCAGAGTTGTCAGAGTTGACTGGATCCTCGAAAGCAAACTCAACGGGCTCCTCGTTAGAGAACTCGTCTCCCGGCTCTACCCAAACAATACAAACAAGCAACAAGGACACAATCAACCACGTGCAAAGCTCAAACAATATGATGCAAAGATGGTATGCTATGCGGGATGCGATGCGGGATGCATATGCAAGATTTGACAAGGGATGCATGAACCTGGCCTCAACTTGGAAATCCAAGTATGCCACTGGAAAGATGAGATGAAATTGCTTGAAAACGATATAAAGAACGCCGGAATCGGAGTTACGGTTTGGAAATGGCAAGCAAATCAAATATGACCACGGTCTGCGATTTACAGCAAGTAGCCATCTAAATGCAATGAGATGAACATGCTACAGCATCCAAACATGACAACAAAATACATGGCACGGATGTACTCTAGATGCTTAACAAAAGTCTAGCACTGAGCTACGGCCAATTCATCCATTAACAGGTTCAAACAAGCATGGCAAAAATGCATATGGCAAACAGATTTCAGACTTAGTGAAATTAACACTTGTTTGGAATTTCAGATCAGGTAGCACTCTTCGGAGCAACAAAACTACATGCTACAGGACCTGAACATGGCAAAGTAAAGCATGGCATGGAGCTACTCAAAGAGCTTAACAAAAGTCCCTTAGTGACCTTGAGCCAAAAGGGATCAGAAAACACAATTGCAAGCATGTGAACATGGAAAAAAACATAATCAGATTCCAGACTTAGTGAAAACTGGCACATGCTGAAACTGATATCAAGTAGGCATGTTTACGAGCTCGATGCACTCACTACGGAGTAAGTCATGATAAGCTAAGCATACACCCATCAAGAATACATAAAATTCAATCTAGACATGGCAAGAACAATAACATAGCATGCACGGATCAACTACAACATCATCGGCAAAATTGCTAACAAGTAGACAATCTGCCCAGATTCACGAAGTAGCAAAAGTAGAGCTCGATTGACTCAAGATAGGGTGCTCCATAATTGCAAACAAAGACATGGATGGATAGAGCACTACAAGATTAACAAAACATCCTTACTGATCATCCTCAAAAGAGGCACGAATCACTAGGAAACAACATGAACATATGGCCATATGAGATAAACAGCTCAAGGACTTAGTGGAAATGCTAAGTCCCTGAAATCAGCACTAACAAGTGCCTCACTTTGCAAGCTTGTGCTAGCCACCACACACATCACAAAAATACATGGGTTGCACCTCTAGAAAGATGGCAATACCCTTAACAAAACATATGTAGAGCTCATGGGCATATCATGCACACAATAATCATGGCAAAAATGACAAATATCTAAATGGAGCAGCAGATCTGACAATTATCTCAAGTAGCCCTCTTCTAACAGCATTTCGGGCATCAAGATGAACTCAAATGAAAATGATGCAATGGAATGAAACGATGTACTCTCTGAGACGAACACTTTGATATGCTATATGCCCAAATCGGAGCTATGGATGCAAAGTTATAGCATGATGAAGATGGGCACATAAACTAGGGTTTCGGGAGAAAAAGTCAACCGAGGCGATCTGGATCTGAGATCTGCGCGGATTACGAGGTTGGCCGGCGCCGGAGTTCGTGCTCGCCGGAGCTGCGGGGCGTCACCGGAGTCGAGGGAGAGGCGGAGAGGATCCGGATCCAGCGCGGGGAGGCGGTTGACGGCGGCCTTGGCGACGCGGGGCGGCGCTGCCGCGGTCGTCGCCG
>NC_041388.1:277010376-277160654 GCF_002162155.2 Triticum dicoccoides
GGGGCTCGCGGGTGCTGACGTGGCGGCGGCGGGTGGATCCGAACGTGTCCGGCCGGACAAAAAAATGTCCGCTGGCGCGAGAGGTGGGTGGCACTAGGGTTTCGTCCGTGAATTGAAATGGGGGGGGGTCCTTTATATAGAGGTGGAGGGAGCTAGGAGAGTCCAAATGAGGTGCGGTTTTCGGCCACGCGATCATGATCGAATGCTCTAGATGATGGAGAGGGTTTAGGTGGGTTTTGGGCCAAATTGGAGGGGTGTTGGGATGCAACACACACGAGGCCTTTTCAGTCCCTCGGTTAACCGTTGGAGTATCAAACGAAGTCCAAATGGTACGAAACTTGACAGGCGGTCTACCGGTAGTAAACCAAGGCCGCTTGGCAAGTCTCGGTCCAATCCGGAAATGTTTACTCCCCACACATGAAAGAAAGCTAGAAATGACCAGCGGAGGAGAACGGAGCGTCGGAATGCAAAATGGACAACGGGGAAAAAGCTCGGATGCATGAGATGAACATGTATGCAAATGCAATGCACATGATGACATGATATGAGATGCATGACAACGATAACATCACACGGAGACAAAGACCCGAACCCGAGAAAATAAAATAACTTAAAGCCGGAAACGGCAAGAGTTGGAGTACAAATTGGGTAAATCATATCCGGGGTGTTACAATGATCCTCAGGTTCCGGACCCAGTCCGTATAGTTGCTGCCATCGTCTTTCAGCTTGGTTTTCTCTAGGAACGCGTTGAAGTTGAGGACAACGTTGGCCATTTGATCTACAATACATGTTGTAAAGATTTTAGACTAAGTTCATGATAATTAAGTTCATCTAATCAAATTATTCAATGAACTCCCACTTAGATAGACATCCCTCCAGTCATCTAAGTATAACATGATCCGAGTTAACTAGGCCGTGTCCGATCATCATGTGAGACGGACTAGTCAACATCGGTGAACATCTTCATGTTGATCGCATCTTCTATACGACTCATGCTCGACCTTTCGATCTTCTGTGTTCCGAGGCCATGTCTGTACATGCTAGGCTCGTCAAGTCAACCTAAGTGTTTGCATGTGTAAATCTGTCTTACACCCGTTGTATGTGAACATTGGAATCTATCACACCCGATCATCACGTGGTGCTTCGAAACAATGAACTGTCGCAACGGTGCACAGTTAGGGGAAACACTTTCTTGAAATTATTATGAGGGATCATCTTATTTACTACTGTCGTTCTAAGTAAACAAGATGCAAAAACATGATAAACATCACATGCAATCAAATAATAATAGTGACATGATATGGCCAATATCACATAGCTTCTTTGATCTCCATCTTGGGGCTCCATGATCATCTTGTCACCGGCATGACACCATGATCTCCATCATCATGATCTCCATCATCGTGTCTCCATGAAGTTGCTCGCCAACTATTAGTTCTACTACTATGGCTAACACGTTTAGCAATAAAGTAAAGTAATTTACATGGCGTTTCTCAATGACACGCATGTCATACAAAAAATAAAGACAACTCCTATGGCTCCTGCCGGTTGTCATACTCATCGACATGCAAGTCGTGATTCCTATTACAATAACATGAACATCTCATACATCACATATATATCATTCATCATTCATCACAACTTTGGCCATATCACATCACAAAACGCTTGCTGCAAAAACAAGTTAGACGTCCTCTAATTGTTGTTGCAAGTTTTACATGGCCGCAATAGGGTTCTAGCAAGAACGTTTTCTTACCTACGTGAAAGCCACAACGTGATTTGTCAACTTCTATTTACCCTTCATAAGGACCCTTTTCATCGAATCCGCTCCAACTAAAGTGGGAGAGTCAGACACCCGCCAGCCACCTTATGCAACTAGTGCATGTCAGTCGGTGGAACCGGTCTCACGTAAAGCGTATGTGTAAGGTTGGTCCGGGCCGCTTCATCCCACAATACCGCTGAAGCAAAATAAGACTAGTAGCGGCAAGAAAGTTGACAACATCTACGCGGACAACAAATTGTGTTCTACTCGTGCAAAAAAGAACTACACATAGACCTAGCTCATGATGCCACTGTTGGGGAACGTTGCAGAAAACAAAAATTTTCCTACGTTTTCACCAAGATCCATCTATGAGTTCATCTAGCAACGAGTGATCGGATGCATCTACATAGCTTTCTAGATCGCGAGCGGAAGCGTTCAAGAGAACGGGGATGAGGGAGTCGTACTCGACGTGATCCAAATCACCGGAGATCCTAGCGCCGAACGGACGACACCTCCGCGTTCAACACACGTACGGTTAGCGTGAGGTCTCCTCCTTCTTGATCCAGCAAGGGGGAAGGAGAGGTTGATGAAGATCCAGCAGCACGACGGCGTGGTGGTGGATGCAGCAGTCACCGCAGCAGGGCTTCGCCGTTCTTCTGTGAGAGGGAGAGGTGTAGCAGGGGAGAGGGAGGCGCCAAGACTTTAGGGTGCGGCTGCCCTCCCTCCCCGTTTATATAGGCCCCCTAGGGGGGTGCGCCGGCCCTAGGAGATGGGATCTCCTAGGGGGGGCAGCGGCCAAGGGGGAGGAGTACCCCCAAGGCAAGTGGAGGCGCCCCTCCCCTAGGGTTCCCAACCCTAGGCGCATGGGGGGCCCAAGGGGGGGGGCGCACCAGCCCACTATGGGCTGGTTCCCTCCCCACTTCAGCCCATGGGGCCCTGCGGGATGGGTGGCCCCACCCGGTGGACCCCCGGGACCCTTCCGGTGGTTCCGGTACAATACCGTTGACCCCAAAACTCTCCTGATGGCCGAAACTGCACTTCCTATATATAATTCTTGACCTCCGGACCATTCCGGAACTCTTCGTGACGTCCGGGATCTCATCCGGGACTCCGAACAACTTTCGGATTACTGCATACTCATATCCATACAACCCTAGCGTCACCGAACCTTAAGTGTGTAGACCCTATAGGTTCGGGAGACATGTAGACATGATCGAGACGGCTCTCCGGTCAATAACCAACATCGGGATCTGGATACCCATGTTGGCTCCCACATGCTCCTCGATGATCTCATCGGATGAACCACGATGTCGAGGATTCAAGCAACCCCGTATACAATTCCCTTTGTCAATCGGTACGTTACTTGCCCGAGACTCGATCGTCGGTATCCCAATACCTCGTTCAATCTCATTACCGGCAAGTCACTTTACTCGTACCGTAATGCATGATCCCGTGACCAGACACTTGGTCACTTTGAGCTCATTATGATGATGCATTACCGAGTGGGCCCAGAGATACCTCTCCGTCATACGGAGTGACAAATCCCAGTCTTGATCCGTGTCAACCCAACAGACACTTTCGGAGATACCCGTAGTATACCTTTATAGTCACCCAGTTACGTTGTGACGTTTGGTACACCAAAGCACTCCTACGGTATCCGGGAGTTACACGATCTCATGGTCTAAGGAAAAGATACTTGACATTGGAAAAACTCTAGCAAACGAACTATACGATCTTGTGCTATGTTTAGGATTGGGTCTTGTCCATCACATCATTCTCCTAATGATGTGATCTCGTTATCAATGACATCCAATGTCCATAGTCAGGAAACCATGACTATCTGTTGATCAACGAGCTAGTCAACTAGAGGCTTACTAGGGACATGTTGGTGTCTATGTATTCACACATGTATTACGATTTCCGGATAACACAATTATAGCATGAATAAAAGACAATTATCATGAACAAGGAAATATAATAATAATCCTTTTATTATTGCCTCTAGGGCATATTTCCAACAGATTGGACTCTTCCTGAACCACCTCCTAAGGCTACTCCGAAGAAGAGTGGTATCTTATATCTCAGTCCTGAAGATATGCAAGAGGCAAAGAAATGTATGAAGGAAAAAGGTATAAAGCTAAGGATGTCAAAAATTTACCTCCTATTGAAGAAATACATGGGATTGATACATCACCACCCAAGGTGGTAGAGGTAAACTCTTTAATGAAATTCAATTATAATGACAATCCTTATAATATGCATCCTAGTCAATGCCTTTATGAGTTTGATAACTACATTAGAAAACAAGATCACTTCAATACAATTGAAATAAAATTCTGATATGATTGCTCGCTTGAGTGACTTGTTATTTTGAATGTCAAATGATGTTAGAGGTGTAGGAAAACATGCCTCTATGGTTCAAACTCAACTGAAACAAGTTGCTAAATCTCAAAGAGAATTTCTTGATGAAATGAACAATAATATAAATGACTTTGCTGTTAGATTAGCAACTAGAGGAGGTAAAATGACTCAGGAACCACTTTATCCTAAGAGGACACCCAAAAAGAATTGAACAAGATTCTCAAAGAATTAACACTGATGCACCTAGTTCATCTAAAAAAAGAAAAATGATAGGACTTTGCATACCTCTAGTGAACCTGAGATAGAAAAACCTCCTGAAGCTAACAATGATATTTCTATTTCTGATGCTGAAACTCAATCTGGTAATGAACACTCACCTAGTGATAATGAAAAAGATAATGATGAGGTTCATGAAGACACTCAAACAAACAATAAAGAACCAGATAATGATGTTGAAATAGGACCAACTGTTGATCCCGATAACCCACAACTCAAGAATAAAAGATATGATAAAAGAGACTTTGCCAATAGGAAACATGGTAAGGAAAGAGAACCATGGGTTCAAAAACCTATGCCCTTTCCACCTAAATCAACTAAGAAGAAAGATGAAGAGGAATTTGAACGCTTTGCTGAAATGATCAGGCCAGTCTTTTTAAGTGCCCGCTTGACTGATATTTTAAAGATGGCCCCTTATGCAAAGTACATGAAAGACATCATCACAAGTAAGAGAAAAATACCGGAAGTTGAAATCTCCACCATGCTTGCTAATTATTCTTTATGGAGTACCTAAAAACTTGGAGATTCGGGAATACCAACTATACCATGCTCCATTAAAAGAAATTATGTGAAAACTGCTTTGTGTGATTTAGGAGCTGGGGTTAGTGTTATGCCATTCTCTTTATACAAAAGACTTGATTTGAATAAACTCTCACCTACTGAAATGTCTTTGCACATGGCTGATAAATCAACTGCCATACCTATCGGTATTTGTGAGGATGTGCCCGTTGTTGTTGCCAATGTTACTATTTTGACTGACTTTGTTGTACTTGAGATGCCCAAGGACGACAACATATCGATTATCCTTGGTAGACCCTTTTTGAATACTGTAGGGGCAGTTATTGATTGCAATAAAAGCAATGTCACTTTTCATATAAATGGCAATGAGCATACCATGCACTTTCGAAAGAAACAATTCCAAGTGAATGGTATAAATGTTATTGAAAAATCTTCGAGACTCACTATTGGAAGTTTTCAAATACCTCTACCTACTGCCAAAAAGAAATATGATATACTTATTGTTGCGGACATGCATATCCCCGTTGAGGCAACTTAGTGTTTTACAAAAGTTCTTCGCTTTCATGCTAATCAGAGGTGGTTGTTAATAAGACTTGATCAACCTTATTAATGGATCACTTTTGGGAGGTATGAAGTCGATGAATCTAGTAGGCATAACCTTCTGTCCTCACCTTTTATTTTATGTTTTTGTTAGTTTAATAAAATAAAATGACATGTTTATCCTGTTTTCTGGATTTTTCGTGCAAATAAAAAATGACTCAAAAATAAAAGTTCTCAGAATGTCCTAAAAATTTTATATGATTTTTTTCTGAATATTTAAGAATTTTTGGTGCAATTAACATCAGAGGAGGGTGCACCAGGTGGGCACAACCCACCTGGGCGCGCCAGCACCCCCAGGCATGCCTTGGTGTGTTGTGGTCCCCACGTGAGCCCCCTCACTTATCTCCTTAGCCCATGTCATCACCTACCTCTAGAAAAAAATTCACCATTGATCTCTCTCTCTCTCTCATGTTCTTGCTCTCAAACCCGCAGATTTCGATCTTTGCTCGAAGCTCCGTTTCCGAAACTGTTTTGGGGGATTGCTACTTGGTATGTGACTCCTCCATTGGTCCAATTTGCTTTTGCTTTAGTAGTTTATATTTTGAATAATTAGCTACTCTTGGTGCTGTTGTAGATGAGCTTGCATGTTGAATTCTTAGAGTTCTAAGTAGTTTGAATGCTTAATATAACCTCTATGCATGCTTATGAGTGGTTACTATCAATCTTGTGAAGTTATGTTGAGAAAAATTTTGTGGACTAAAAATTTCAGGATTTTATTCATAGGAATAAGATGAGTTTTTTTTAGGAAGTTTGCTCCCAAGAAGAACTCCAAGGGAGTTGTGGGTGAATCATCGGATAGTGACCTCCAAACTCGGGGAATGGCGGAAGTGCGGCCATGCGAATGGCCACATAACCCCTTCATGGATGGAGCCGAAATCCGTCAAGAGTTTGCACAATTTGCTGCCAATGTTGGCCTCACCGACTTCATCGCAACTGAGTGTGAACAATATCATCTCCTTAAAAATTCCTTTGTGCAAAGTTTTCATTTCATAAGTAGGAATAACCCCCCTGAGGTGCGGTTTAATTTATATGCTGAAACTTGTCAGATTTCACTTACTGAATTTTGTGATATATGCTTGCTCCCTTCTGACAGGGAGATAAGAGAACCTAGGCCTACAGAGTTTGAGGGCATTTATCGCACTCTGTCAGTAGGAGATGAGAGAGGGGTGTCGAGTGTCACCGCCACTAGCTTGCAGTTTCCTTCAGTGCATTATTTTACTCTATTCATTGCGAAGTGTCTACTTGCTAGGGAGAAGGTTGGTGCACTTAGTGCCCCCGATTTCACTGTCTTATGCCACGCACTCTACGGCGATAACACTTATAGCTTGGGAGCTATTGTGACACGCCGCCTTCACCTTAACAGGATCCAAGGGTAAAATTCATGGCGGTATTTATGTGACTCATTTAGCGAGTCATTTTAACATTCAGATTCTCCAGCATGATTATCATTTTACCAAGGTTTATTTAGATCGCCAGGCTATGGTAGCCCATCAATTTATTGATGGCGAGAACACTTCTATTCCAATTCCTTACAACCTGGTTTTCAATGAGAATACCCGTGATATTATCTCGTTGCCTGCACCTGCTTTGTTTGATTCTATTGCCAGGGCGGTACAGGATCATGCCAGAAGACATCGTTGCCTACCGGAACAACGAGGCAACGGCTGAGGAGGTGCCTCAGGAGTGGGACGCTCAGGTACCCGCTCCACAGCACTTCAACATAGGACCTGATGGCTACTATGAGTGGTGATTACCAAGTTAGGCCAAAAGCCTAAGCTTGGGGGAGTACATATTTCCACCGATATTACATTCATGTTCACACATTTCATTTCAGTTGTCGGTGTCCACACTTTTTCATTGTATTATCCATGCTAGATTTATTTTCTCACCTTCTTCTTGTGTTTGAAAAACTTTGAGAAAATCCAAAATTATTTCCTGCTTCTTTTCGGTTTTTCTTTCTAGTTTAAATTAGTTGTAGTATTAAAAGAAAGCCCAAAAAGATTTCTTGATTCTTCTTCTTGCTTGTTGATACATCTCCAACGTATCTATAATTTTTGATTGTTCCATGTTTTATTATCTATTTTGGATGTTTTATATGCATCAATATGCTATTTTATATTATTCTTGGGACTAACTTATTAACCCAAAGCCCAGTGGCAGTTTTGTTTTTTTCCTTGTTTTTGAGTTTCGCGGAAAAGGAATATCAAACGGAGTCCAAACGGAATAAAACTTTACGATGATTTTTCTTGCACCAGAAGACACACGTGGGACTTGACAACCAAGGCAAAGGAGTCCTGAGGTGGCGGCAGGGGTGCAGGGCACGCCCAGGGGGACGCCCCTGCCTTGTGGGCCCCTCGGGGCTCCTCTAACCCTATTCTTCGACCTATAAATTCAGAAATATTCCCAAACCCTCAGAAGCATACACGAAAATACTTTTCCGCCATTGCAACCTTCTGTTCCCGTGAGATCCCATCTTGGGGCCTTTTCCGGTGATCTGCCGGAGGGGGATTCGATCACGGAGGGCATCTACATCAACCCTATTACCCTTCTGATGAAGCATGAGTAGTTTACCTCAGACCTACGTGTCCATAGCTAGTATCTAGATGGCTTCTTCTCTCTCTATGATCTTCAATACCAGGTTCTGCTCGATGTTCTTGGAGTTATATCCGATGTTATATTCTTTTGCGGTGTTTTCATCGAGATCCAATGAATTGTGGATTTATGATCTGATTATCTATGAATATTATTTGAATCTCCTCCGAATTCTTATATGCATGATTTGATATCTTTGTATTTCTCTTTGAATTATCAGTTTGGTTTGGCCAACTAGATTGGTATTTCTTGCAATGGGAGAGGTGCTTAGTTTTGGGTTCAATCTTGCGGTGTCCTCACCCAGTGACATAGTACGGGTAGCAAGGCACGTATTGTATTGTTGCCATCAAGGATAAAAAGATGGGGTTTTCATCATATTGCTTGAGTTTATTCCTCTACATCATGTCATCTTACTTAAGGAGTTACTCCGTTCTTTATGAACTTAATACTCTAGATGCATGCTGGATAGCGGTGGATGTGTGGAGTAATAGTAGTAGATGCAGAATCGTTTTGGTCTACTTGACACAGATGTGATGCCTATATGCATAATCATTGCCTTGGGTATCATCATAACTTTGATCTTTTCTATCAATTGCTCGACAGTAATTTGTTCACCCACCGTATTATTTGCCTTCAAGAGAGAAGCCTCTAGTGAAACCTATGGCCCCGGGTCTATTTTCCATCATATATTTTCAGATCTATAAACCAAAAAACCCAAAAATACCTTGCTGCAATTTATTTACTTTTATTTTGTTTTACGTTTTAGTAATCTTTTATATCTATCTCTATCAGATTTCACCATTGCAATTGACCGTGAAGGGATTGACAACCACTTTATCGCGTTGGGTGCAAGTATTTGATTGCTTGTGCAGATGCATATATTGTAGACTTGCTTGTAGCTACTATTGGATTGATACCTTGGTTCTCTAACTGAGGGAAATACTTATCTCTACTTTGTTGCATCACCTTTCCTCTTCAAGGGAAAAACCAACGCAAACTTAAGAAGTAACACTTGTTGGGAGCTTTCCCATGTAAATAGTTTTTCTCGTTTTTTGTTTTTCCTATTTTAAGTTGCTTCCTTCTAGAAAAACTAAAAACTCCAAAAATATTGCAGTGTGTTTCTCTGAATTAATTTTTTTCATTTATTGAGTCATACCAAGGAGAAGACCATGATGAAATTGTTGAGTGGCTCTCATATGCATTATAGTTGATCTAACAAAGAGCCCAAATTACCTTGTCTTCACCTTTGAGTAAAATGTTTGCAGATTCTAGCTTAGTCCACGGCACTCTTGCAGTATTATTATTTTCAAATCGTTCGGTCGTGCAAGTGAAAGACAATAATGATGATATTTGGTGAACTGGCTGTGGCAGAGAGAAATGGGTATGAATTCAACTTGTTCTATTTTTGTAAATATGATTAACCTAGTATCCATGATTCATCATATTATGATCGAACATGTTTGCAATGATAATTAGTGATTATAGTTTCTCATGCCATGCTTAAGTAGCTAGGAGTGGATAATGATTTATCTTAGATGTCAACATTGCGTTAAAATGATTGTGATGTAGTATGATGATACGGTATCCTCCTCTGAATGTTCGAGTGGCTTGACTTGGCACATGTTCATGCATTTAGTTGAATCAAATCAACATAGCCTCTATGATATTTATGTTCATGGTGTTCATATCCTACTCATGCTAGTGTCCATTGTTCATTATGAATAATGCATGTTCATGACCGTTTTCGCTCTCTAGCTGGCCGCTTCCCAACCTATTTGCTAGACTTCGCCTGTACCAAGCGGAATTACTGCTTGTGCATCAAAATCCTAAAACTCAAGTTATTCTAGATGAGTCCACCATACCTACCTATATGCGGTATTACCCTGCCGTTCTAATTAATTTGCATGTGCCACCTCTAAAAACTTCAAATAAATATCCTTTTTTGTGTGCCTGGATTGTTCATAGAGCGACAAGAGGTAGTTGGTATCTTCCATGCTAAGCGGGTTATTCTCACGATGAGTGTTAATTCACTCGTCCTTGCACGAGAGGGGCGATAATAGGGATTCCCAGTCCCGAAATGAAATTCCAAATAATTAAACAAAACTCCCCCAGGACCTATGTTGGTATGGACGGTACCCGTGGATTCGTTAGCAGTGGAGTGGGAGTAAACCTTTACTTTTATCGCTTGGGAACCTCCACTAATGTGTTTAGCATGGAAGATATTGATAAGTAATGGTCGTGGAGTAAACAAGAAGGGTGGATTTCTCAAAATTTCATTTACCTCCATTTTAAAAATTGAGCTCTAGCACCGCTCCAAATCCCTGCTTCCCTCTACGAAGGGACTATCTATTTATTTTTATGTTGAGTCATCACCTTCTCAAATAAGTGCTAGATCCTGAGAGCATTATTGTCATCCTCATGCATTGTGTATAGTTAATGTTGGATGCATCATGACTGGATCTTTTCTACCATGAATTACAATGTTTAGTCGCTGCTTGAACTTTGGAGGTGCTGTGCATTTATGTTTTGCGGTCTCAGAAAGGGCTAGAGAGATACCACTATTGTCATATCATATCATGATTGTTTTGACAAGGTGTTATCATTTGAGATATTTTATTATTGCTCGCTAGTTGATTATGTCATTTATATGAGTTAATAGTTTTTAAGAGTTATTGTTGACATGGTTGGTTATAACCTTTGCTGAAAACATGGGTGCTATTTAAGCTTATTTATGTAAACAAGAGCAAAAGACTTCGTAAAAGTTTTTCTTTTTCACTTTCAGTTTATCAACTGAATTGCTCGAGGGCAAGCAAAGGTTTAAGCTTGGGGGAGTTGATACGTCTCCGTCGTATCTACTTTTCCTAACGCTTTGCCTCTTGTTTTGGACTCTAATTTGCATGATTTGAATTAAACTAACCCGGACTGACATTGTTTTCAGCGGAACTACCATGGTGTTGTTTTTGTGCAGAAATAAAAGTTCTCGGATTGGAACAAAACTTTGCGAGGATTTTTTATATAATAAAAGAAAAATACTGGAGCCAAGAACCATCGGAGGGCCCCCCTAGGTGAGCACAACCCACTAGGGCGTGCCTCTCCTCAGGCAGAAATAAAAGTTCTCAGATCTCATGGTAGTGACTGGAAAAGATTCAATCAGAACACAAAAAGTTTGCTGCTGCCCGAGAAACATTAGACTTGGCTTAGCTTCAGATGGATTTAACACATTTGGCCACCAGAGCGCCATATATAGCATGTGGCCAGTGCTTGTTATCCCTTACAACATGCCTCCAAGTGTCTGCACCAAAGAATCAAACTACATGATGGCCTTGCTCATTCCAGGTCCAAAAAGTCTTGGAAAGGATTTTGATTTATTCATGGAGCCTCTTGTGGAGGAACTTCAACATCTATGGAGGGGTGTTCTCACTCGAGACCTATATAGCATCCCACCAGCTGATTTCTTTCTGCGTGCTGTTATAATTTGGTGCATCCATGATTATCCGGTTTTGGGCACTATGTCAGGGCGAATGACACATGGTTACAATGCATGTGTTCGCTGTGACAGGAATCCGCTGTCATACGCAAAACTTAGAAATATCTATTACATTGGACACCGCCGTTTCCTTTCCAAGGACAAGCAGTGTCCTACAAAATACTGAAGATATGTGTTCAATGCAAAGCATGAAAACCGTGATGCGCCAAAGAGGCTCACCATCGATGAGTTGCAAGTGGAATTAGAGAAGGCCATGCATATTACACCAGGAAACCATCCTGATAATGGTAGCGGGAAAAGGAAGTGTGGCAGGGCAGAAGAGAGATTATTGTTTACCCACATGTCCACTTTGTGGGACTTGGAGTATTGGAAAGATTTGGATCTGCGGCATAATCTTGATGTGATGCACATCGAGAAAAATATATGTGACATCATTATTGACACACTTCTTAATATTGAAGGCAAGATGAAAGATACCTTAAATCTAGGATTGATTTGACACACGTGGGTATCAAAAAGGATTTGTAGGTGGAAGATGAAGGTAAACCATGGGATATGGCACCAACCGTGTACGTCTTGGACAAGGTAAAAAGAAAAGAATTCTGCGAGGTCCTGTCACATGTGAGATTCCCACATGGGTTTGCTTCCAACCCTGAAAGGAGAGTCAACGCAGATGGAAACAAGGTACAAGGGTTGAAAACTCATTACTGTCACGTCCTACTTCAAAGGGTTTTACCTGTTATCCTTAGAGGAGGCCCGGACTTATACAGAGCAGTTGCAGGGTTGGGACAATTCTTCAGGGAACTCTGCAGTAGAAATATCAGGATATATGCTTTGGAGCGTCTTAGAGACAAGATACCAGCTATCCTATGCGACCTTGAGAAGATATATCCTACAACCTTCTTTGATGTGATGGTGCATTTGGCTATTCATCTACCTGATGACGCATGACTTAGAGGTCTAGTACAATATGGCTGGATGTACCTTATTGAAAGGTGGCTAGGAACTTTCAAGAGCTATGTTAGGAACAAAGCTAGACCCGAGGGTTCCATTGCAGAGGCCTACATTGCTACAAAAGCATTGGCATTCTGCTCAAAATACATTGAAACAACTGATCAACTTAGCAAAGAGGTGGGTGAAGAAAATCTCAGGCTCAATGTTTTCGATTGTTCTGTCTGAGTTACAGGGAAGAGTCGACAAGATGAAAAACCTAAAGATTTGGACAAAATGGTTTGGTATGTGTTGAATAATTGTCCTGAGATTCTACCTTATATCGAGTAAGTGCTAAGTACTGCAGCTTATACATCGTAATCTACTAAACTTGCAGCACATTCTTATATATTTAGATGTTTGACGCGATCACTATGTTGTGCAGCATCTATAAAAAGGAGTTACTGCCGCAAAATCCAAGAAACATTGACAAACTAGTTATGGCAGGATTTGCGAAATGGTTCAAGAGCCATGTAAGCTTTTGAATTGCACTGTCAGTTTTTTAATATATTGAGTACATATGATGACGAGCTTGTATATTTTCTAACCATAGGTTAAGAAGATGCGGGAGGATGGGCAGGCAGTTAATGATGCCCTTTATGCACTAGCTATGGGCCCTGATACTCGGGTAGGACATGATGAATCTTGCATTGTTGGAGATGTGAGCTACAACTCCCTTGCACGCGACGAAGGCAGGAAGACAAAAAATAGTGCCATCATGAACACGGATAAGTGCGGCGAAGAGATAACTGAAATGTATGCTAACATAACAGACATTGTTCAGTTGCAGTATATCTCCAGTTTCGAGGTTCATCGGTGTGTGGTTCTGTTGTGTTGTCGTTGGTATAACCTATTTTCCAGGATCGTGATAGCGGCTTCAAGCTACGTCGGTATTTACCCAAATAGGAAGGGATGATGCAGCACAACAGCGGTAGGTATTTCCCTCAGTTATGAGACCAAGGTTATCAAACCAATAGGAGAACCAAGAAATACAATGTAAACAGCACCTGCACACAAATAATAACTACTTGCAATCCGACGTGTAAAAGGGGTTGGCAATCCCTTTCGGGTAGCGACGCCTCAAGATAGGCAAACGGACATGAGATAAATTGTAGTAGATCGATAGATCGAATGCCAAATAAAATAAATAAGAATAAATTGTAGCAAGGTATTTTTGTATTTTTGGTTTAATAGATCTGAAAATAAAAGTAAAGGAAAAGTAGATCGCAAAGGCAAATAATATGAGAAAGAGACCCGGGGGCCGTAGGTTTCACTAGTCGCTTCTCTTGAGAAAAATAGCAAACGATGGGTAAACAAATTACTGTTGGGCAATTGATAGAACTCCAAATAATCATGATGATATCCAGGCAATGATCATTACATAGGCATCACGTCCAAGATTAGTAGACTGACTCCTGCCTGCATCTACTACTATTACTCCACACATCGACCACTATCCAGCATGCATCTAGTGTATTAAGTTCATGGAGAAATGGAGTAACGAAATAAGAATGATGAAAATATGTAGACAAGATCTATCTATGTAGAGATAGACCCCATCGTTTTATCCTTAGCAACAATGATACATACGTGTCGATTCCCCTTCTGTCACTGGGATCAAGCACCGTAAGATCGAACCCACTACAAAGCACCTCTTCCCATTGCAATATAAATAGATCAAGTTGGCCAAACAAAACCCAAATATCGGAGAAGAAATACGAGGCTATAAGAAATCATGCATATATGAGATCAAAGAAACTCAAATAACTTTCATGGATATAAAAAGATAGATCTGATCATAAACTCAAAGTTCATCCGATCCCAACAAACACGCCGCAAAAAGAGTTACATCATATGGATCTCCAAGAGATCATTGTATTGAGAATCAAATGAGAGAGAGGAAGCCATCTAGCTACTAACTACGGACCCAAAGGTCTACAAAGAACTACTCACACATCATCGGAGAGGCACCAATGGAAGTGGTGAACCCCTCCGTGATGGTGTCTAGATTGGATCTGGTGGTTCTGGACTCTGCGGCGACTAGAATTGATTTTCGTCAACTCCCCTAGGGTTTCTGGAATATTGGGGGTATTTATAGAGTAAAGAGGTGGTCCGTGGGGCAACCGAGGTGGGCAAAACCCACCAGGGCGTGCCTAGGCCCCCAGCCGCGCCCTGGTGGGTTGTGCTCCCCTCGGAGCAGCCCCAGGTGCTTCTTCGACCCATTGGTTGTCTTCTGGTCCAAAAAATTCCACAAAAAGTTTCGCTGCATTTGGACTCCATTTGGTATTGATTATCTGCGATGTAAAAAACATGCAAAAACAGCAACTGGCACTTGGCACTATGTCAATAGGTTAGTAACAAAAAATGATATAAAATGACTATAAAATTATTATAAAACATCCAAGATTGATAATATAATAGCATGGAACAATAAAAAATTATAGATACATTGGAGACGTATCAGATCGCAAAACCCAGAGCTGATGATTATTTCAAATCCATCAATGTCAAGGCGGCGTACCAGACCTACAAGCCTTTTATTTTGGCAAATCAAGGAACACAAATATTTTTCTTGGAAGACACATTTGCACGTAGCGATGACTGGAAAGTATTGCAAAGGTTTGAGAAGAGGAATTCGTTTAATGAAGTTGCACAACAAGATGATGCTTACATTGCTCCTGATGTAGAAGATTCCACAGATGTTCCTAATATCTTTGAGAACCATCACGTCAATGACACTGGCAAAAAGATTGTGGACATATGAGAGTTGATCAATAAGATGCCAATGTTCGAGGACATTGAGGATGAAGAAGAAGATGACACTGGGGGGGGGATTACGATTCATACTGATACACATGGCGAAGATGTTAACGCTGTTGCTGCGGATGATGATTAGATTGATTTTGTCATATTTGCCTATCAGAAGACCTTTTTTATCTACTATGTGAAATTGTGTTTGCTATGACAACTAAAACATGATGAACTTGTTGTTTAGTATTTTGCTGTGAGAACATCACTTGTTATGTATGTTGATTTGTGTTTGGTGATTGTATGACGACTAAAACATGATGACATTGTTGTTTAGTTGTACTCATATTTGGCTGTGAAACTTGTATTTTATGACATAGTTTGTTGTTGGACTGCAATTTGCTTGACGTCTTTGAATGGGAACAAAGCTGACCCGACAAGGCCTATGGTAATTTATTTATTTATTAGCAAAAGGGCCTCTGCTATTTATTTATTTATGAGCAAAAGGGGATACCCCCCGATTTCCGTTAATAGAAATCATTAGATGTTCACAACACTATGCCCAGCCTACTAAATAGGTTTCATTCATTACTAGTTTCAACAAAGTGCTCATGTCATAGCCACTGAATACATCACGAGTGCTACATAGTACATACACTGCAAATAAAGAGACAATCATCCTACACAGCACATCGATTTTTCCCATTATCTTCACAAGATCTTTCATCTCCTCATTGTTGTCAAGGCCGTTCAACAGCTGTTGCCGTGCCATGATCAGGGGAACTGCATCTTTAACCTTCTACTCTGCATCTTCCTCTTCTGTCGTTCCTTCAGTTACTTGTCCAACACCCCAACCTGCTGGTATTGGGATTCCTCGGCTAACCAAATAATCAGCGTAGTTGCATTCCCCCACATGAGCAACTTCCTAGAAATACAACTCAGACGAATCTTCCCTTTTCTACATGAATCAAATTGGAAGATCATCAACCAAACTATTAAAAAAATCAGCAACTGAAAGTGGCGGAACAACACTTAAACATATTATTACCCCATGATCCGGGCACATGTAGAAGACTCGGCCAGGGTTGAGGATTGTGGTTGAGACATGATGGATGACTCTGCGTGATTTGTAGTAGTGGCACCACACCAATGGCAGCGGGTTGCGATGAGCAACCGGCTACGGTGCGTGTGCCGGCAGGGGTGTGATCAGACCCACAGGTGATGGTATGGGTGGTGACTTGGCGCATATCTAGTTGTTGCCTGCTGAAGAGCAGGTGGACGAGCCGCCAATGGATATGGTTGGGTATGTCAGTTTCATTACTTGTAGAGTAGCATAGCACCATATATAGTCATAGTCTAGGTTTGGATTCGAACCAACTATAGGAGCACGTCTCTCTTTTTATCTAAAACTCAGCAACGTCTCTTTACTGGACACTAGCTTGTTCTGTACGCCTTCTCAAGTCTTTGATTTTCTTTCTTTTTTTGCGTGGAAGGAAGGAGGACAAAATTGAGTGTTCCTGGGACTCGAACCCAAGACCTCTCGGTTGAAAACCAAGGGTGCTAGTCACTTATGTGGCGAACGTTCCCTGGGAGGAGGATGGCTAACAAACGCATTTTCCTCGCAGTTTTAGTTGTGACGCAAGATCGAACGGTCGTAGTTTTGGGAATGTTATTAGGTGAGTGAGACCAGTTTTTCTTTTCTTCCTATATATAAAATGTATGCTACTTGGTGCCGTCTTAGTCAACAAACGATTGTGCCAACCTTGACCGTTGGATTGACATTCAACGTCTGTCGTGTTTCTTCAGACTCTTCTTCCTCTAGTCGCCAAAGCCAAACCAGCGCCGACGGGACCGCCTGCTCCCACCTCCCACTGCTGGCTGTGCTGCGCACGCATCATGGCCACATCGCACCCTAAAACTCTGCGCATCTTCCCCGACTCCTGTCTGTTCCCGTCCGAGGCCTCACCATTGTCCTCCGCCTTGGTTCGCTCACCGCGGCGCCGTCCTCGGGTGTTGTCAACATGGTCAACAACCGAGAGGAATAAGGAGATGACTGTACATGGTGAGGATGACAGTAGGGACCCACCAGGATCATGGCAGTAGGTAAGCAAGTGCCTCCTTTATTACAAGAAATAATGGGTTCCTCCTGATGGTTTCCTGACATCTGGATCGCATGCCACTGTCAACGTAGTCAATAAGCGAGATAAGTGCACAAGGATCGGCAGACAGCCGGGACCTAGCAGCGCGCGTAGTATTTTTTGGGACGGAGAAGGGTATCAACTGGGTTGTGCGGGAGCTGTGGACCGTCTAGCCCAGGCTTTTATTTCATATGTTTACCACATGACCAACCCAGTTTTTTTTCCTTTTTGAAAATGGCTAGCCCAACTATTTTGTTTTTTGCAGAATAACCAACGTAGGCCTACTTGCTTTTCTACGCTCTGCTGGGCCGGAAATCTTTCAAGACGATGAGGGATGCATTCGGGCTTGCCCCGAAAATGGGCTATAAGTAATAAGAAATGGGCTGTAAAATGAAAAAAATACAACAAACATGCAATTAGTTCCAAAATACTTTTTTATTTCGGATTTTGATATTTTAAATTTCATTTTTTTCTGCGGGTAAAATTTCATTGGATTTGATATAAGGTATGTTTAGTTTCTAAATTAATTTGAATATGGCTGTATGCTGTTTGGGACAGATTTGGAGGCTGACTTGTGGGTCTACTAGGTTGACGTGTATGAAAGGCTTTGTGAACTTAGTCCACAGACGACTCTAGCAGCAGTGATCATGGGATGTTAATCCAACAGCCGTGCTGCTTCTTCAATATCTGATCTTCTTGCTCCAGTCACCCAAACCAGCGCTGGTGGGACTACATGCTCCTGCCTCCTGTGGCCGGCTGTGCCGCCGCACAGGCCACATCGCCCCACCCTACTCCATTGCTGGCCAGGCCATTCCTCTACTCACCCACACCTCTTGTTATTTTCCAGCGGGCGGCTGAACTAGTAAACCCTCGTACTCCCACTGCGTGGGCAACCACTGCCAGTCTTCCCCGGCTCTGGGTCGTTCCCTTCCTAGGCCTCGCCGTCGTCCATCGCCCTGGTGCTCTTGGCACAGCTGGTCAACGTGGTCAATGAACGACATCCATCGGAAGAG
The DNA here is from genome assembly GCF_002162155.2 of Triticum dicoccoides. Taxonomy (NCBI): domain Eukaryota; kingdom Viridiplantae; phylum Streptophyta; class Magnoliopsida; order Poales; family Poaceae; genus Triticum; species Triticum dicoccoides. The sequence goes on from NC_041388.1 coordinate 277,028,863, forward strand.
GACTATACGTGGAGATGCTGACAGCTGGGTCCACGGCCACACGCAAGGAAGTGCCTCCTTATTACGCACAAAATAATGATTCCTCCACCTGACAGCAGGGACCCACCATAAGGGCCTCTGTATTTCGCGAAAAAATGTCCCTCCCGCTAACAGCTCGGACCCACCAGCTATATCTTCTCACGGAAGGAAGTGACTCCTTATTCCGCACAAAAAAATGAATACTCCCCCTGCTATCTGGGACCCACCATAGTTGGAGGCTGACTTGTGGGCCTACTGACGCGGATGGAGGGCTTTGTCAACTTAGTCGATATGAACGATTCTAGCTCCAGTAACTATACGATGTCCATCCAACATCCGTAGTGCTTCTTCAACCTCTAGTCTTCTTGCTCTAGCCTCCCAAACCAGTGCCAGTCGTGTCGCCTGCTCCTGCCTCTCGTGGCCGGCTCTGTTGCCGCACAGGCCTCACTGCCCCACCCTACTCCCATTGCTGGCATGGCCATCCCTGTACTCACCCAGACACATTGTTATTCTCTGGCAACGACAACCTCACACTGCAGCACAACCAGTAAACCCTTGTACGCCCCTCCGTGTGGGAAACAACTGCCAAGTCTTCCCCGGCTCTGGGTCATTCTGTTCCTAGGCCTCGCCGTCATCCATCGCGTTGGTGCTCTCGGTGCAGCGTGGTCAACGTGGTTAAGGAACGACTTACATCGGAAGAGGACTGTACATGGAGAGGCTGACAGGTGGGTCCACGGCCGCAGCAAGGAAGTGCCTCCTTATTACGCGCAAAATAATGATTCCTCCACCCGACAATAGGGACCTACCGGAAGGGCCTCTTTATTTTGGCTTAGCTGTATTTTGCGAAGAAAAAAATGTTTTCCACTCTGACAGATGGGACCCACCAGCTTCGAACGCAATGAAAGTGCCTCCATATTAGGCGCAAAAAAATGAATCCTCCCCCTGACAGCACAGACCCACTATCAATAACTTCACACGCAAGGAAGTGCCTCCTTATCCTCCCTAACAACCGGGACCCACCTGGTCGAAGCGTACGCAACATTGTCATTCTGGTCGTGAATGTGTACGTACATACTGGTCGACCGGTCTCTCTGCAACGATGAACCGTGGCCGAGCAAGCAGCGGCACGTGTAGTAGTAGAGCTCCCGACCTAGTAGTTCAGGCAGTCCCTTCCAAACCGTGTACACGTACGTACAACCACATGCAAAAAAATATGGCCATGTATGTACATACGAGCGGGGTCTCGAACGCGTACTCGCGCATACGTACGGCCAGGGCTCGTGTACATGGACATGCAACGAATGGCAGCAACGGTGTCCTCTTCATCGGGCAGCCAACCGGCTGGGTCACACCGGAGAAATATCATCCTGTTCATCGGGAGGCAATAGACTGGGTCAGAATGCGTCCTGTTCAACGGAAGCCAACCAGCTTGGACGGAACAGCTGAAACGGGGTCTGGCATACCACAGTACGAAAGAAACGGCCTTTTGTTCGACCGACTACGGTCGAAACGGGGGTCCTGTTCAACGGGAGGTGTGTGGCGTACCGCAAAACGGAGGAAACAGACTTGTGTTGCGGCGCTACGGTCGAAACGGGGTCCTGTTCATCGGAGGGGTCTGGCGTACCTCAAAACGGGACTCACGGGCTACTGTTCACCCGCCGTCAACTTCCTTCAGCCTCCACCTACATTGTTCATCCATCGCGTCTTCCTCCTGCCTCCACCAACTACTGTTCATCCACGGGCTACTTGTCGGATCACGGGTTCCGGCAAACCCTTGAGGTTCAAACACTAGGGTGTGCACGAAGGTTTTCTCCCTATCGATCCATGCCCTAGCTCTCTAAGATCTCGCAGATGAACTCAACGAACTCAAAACACACAAAGACACAAGATTTATACTGGTTCGAGCCACCGTTGTGGTGTAATACCCAACTCTAGTGTGGTGGTGGTGGATTACCTCTTGGGCTGATGAAGAACGGTTACAAGGGGAAGAACAGCCTCCTGAGGTTGAGGTGTTCTTGTCCTTGGTGGACTTGTGATGAGGTCGATCCTCTCTTGTTTCTCGTCCCCTTCTTTCTTCTCCCTTCTTCCCCCTTGTGCTCTCTTTTTTCCTCTTGTGCTCTATTTCTCTCCCTTGCGCTCTCTTTCTTCCTTTTGTGCTCTCTTTCTCTCTTTCTTCCACTTTGGTGGCTAGTTCTACTTATATAGGCCCTGGTCCTCTCCCCAAATATTGAGTGGGAAGGGAGCCAACAACGGCTAATTCGAAAGGGGACAGCTAGTACAAGTTATCCTGACAAAAGGTGGTCTTCGCCTGTGTCGGTGTCAAAACCGGCGGATCTCGGGTAGGGGGTCCCGAACTGTGCGTCTAGGCGGATGGTAACAGGAGGCAGGGGACACGATGTTTACCCAGGTTCGGTCCCTCTTGATGGAGGAATACCCTACGTCCTGCTTGATTGTTCTTGATAATATGAGTAGTACAAGAGTTGATCTACCATGAGATCAGAGAGGATAAACCCTAGAAGCTAGCCTATGGTATGATTGTTGTTGTTGGTCCTATGGACTAAACCCTCCGGTTTATATAGACACTGGAGGGGGCTAGGGTTACACAGAGTCGGTTACAAGGAAGGAGATCTACATATCCGTACTGCCAAGCTTGCCTTCCACGCCAAGGAGAGTCCCATCCGGACATGGGACGAAGTCTTCAATCTTGTATCTTCATAGTCCAACAGTCCGGCCAAAGGATATAATCCGGCTGTCCGGATACCCCCTAATCCAGGACTCCCTCAGTAGCCCCTGAACCAGGCTTCAATGACGATGAGTCCGGCACGCAGATTGTCTTCGGCATTGCAAGGCGGGTTCCTCCTCCGAATACTTCATAGAAGATTTTGAACACGAGGATCGTGTCCGACTCTACAAAACAAGTTCCACATACAACCATAGAGAGAATAATATTTTCACAAATCTAATCTGCCGATGCATTACGTAGTGTGACTTCACACCATAGCCAGGTCACCATTCGAATCGTTTTTCACAACCAACCTCAGCGTGTTTCACGAGGCAGTTTCCTTGGCACGTCTTGTCGAAGTAGAGATCGTGTCCTCTTATTACGGGATTCCCATTAATACGGACGTGGGTAACCCAACCGCGCCATCAATTACAGCGCTTGGGGGATAAGCGAGTTTTACCAGGCTGGTGGGGGCGCATAGTTTAGTCCGCCCTTTTAAAGGGATAAGGGTTCACCTTTTTCTACCCACGCCTTCTTCCTCCTTGCTCATCCATTCTCGCGCACTCGAGCTCCAGCGCCCAAGTCCACATCCTTCTCCTCAACCCTCCCCAAACATGTCCGGAGCGGGAGGCAAGTGGATGGTCTCCTCCGTTATGGAGGGAGACATCAAAAAGCTGCGCGGGGTCAGATACTTAGCCGCGGATATCGCGCACCGGCTGCCAGCCGCGGGGCAGATCGTCCCTACCCCGAAACCTCACGAAAGGGTGGTTTTCCTCACCCACTTCGTCCGTGGACTGGGTTTTCCCCTCCATCCATTCGTCCACGGCCTTATGTTCTGTTATGGGCTGGACTTCCATGATCTGGCCCCAAATTTCATCCTCAACACCTCGACGTTCATCGTCGCGTGCGAGGCTTTCCTCCGCATCCGGTCCCACTTTGGCCTGTGGCTGAAGAGCTTCAATGTCAAACCGAAGGTAGTAGGCGGTCAACAAGCGGAATGCGGCGGAGCCATGTGGGGCAAAATGCCCAACGTTACATGGCTCGAGGGCTCCTACGCAGAGACCATAAAAGGGTGGCAATTGGGGTGGTTCTACATCACCGAGCCGCGCGGCACCAACTGGGTGGCGGCCCCCGAGTTTCGATCCGGAATCCCCACTCGGCTTACTTCCTGGAAGGAGAAGGGCTGTCCTCGGGCTCATCGGTGGAGCTGGACGGACTCCAGAAGTGTATCCGGAACATGATAAGCAAGAAACTTAAGCTTGTCAACATAGTCCAGGTCATGCTCTTCCGCCGGATCCTCCCGTGTCAACAACGGGCTTTCAACTTATGGGAGTTCGACCTCTACGCGAGCTCTTCAACATGACGCATAAGGATGTCTGGAAGGTGCTGTTTAAGGGCGCCGAGGTCCCCCCTCCCCTTACCGAGGACCGCGGGCTAAGAGCGATGCGTCCTGCAAATCCGGTAAGTTCTGTACATCTCGTAGGGTATTTATTTTCTATAGTTTAACCATGTGCGGGATCTGAGCTCCCATGCTTTTGACAGGACTGGGTGGAGACATCGGAGCAGATTGACTGTCTGGCCCCTCTGCCCGAAGACCCTACAGATGCTCTCTTGACGGAGATGCGGACTCCGGCTCCTTATGAGGTGCCGGAGAAGAAGATCAAGAAGAAGGCCATGGGAACCCGAAAGAGTTCCTGGCGCCAGGTGGTATTGGACTCATTGTCCGATAACTCTGAGACGCACTTCCCCCGTAAAAACGAGGAGGAAGAAGATGAAGATTCTCCCCCACCAGCCGGGGGAGACAAGAAAAGGAAGACCGCCCCAACCGGGGAGGCCGAATGGTCCAAGAAGGGAAGGACTCTCCTTCTGGACTGTTCCACCACCGCCGCCGACAGCGAAGACGAGTGGTTACTCAGGGCCAAGCCACTGGCGAAGTCGTAAGTATTCGGATACCAGAGTAACTCATAGCATACTTTTATTGCATTGCTTCTCCTAACGTCGAATATGATCATGCAGTCCGCCCCGAGCCCGTATCGACGTATCCTCGTCCAAGGGTTCCTTGTACTTGTCGGATATGAATAGTGATACACTTCCAACCGCCTCCTCTCCTCGCCCTACGGACAATGTCGAGGTATTGTCTCAAGGGGCACCGAACCGGGGGGAGATAGTCCCGGAGGCGCCTCAAGGCGACCTTCCGGACTCCAGGCGCAAAGGGAGCAAGACTCCCAAGGGATCCAAGTTCGGCCCTCAGCTGAACACCGCGCCGGAACCTCCAGTGGTTCCGGACTCCGGCAGGCGGCCCCCTTCCAAGAGGGGCAAGCTGCCCGTGCCGGTGACCTCTGTCCATCCAGAGGCACCGGACAACCTTCTGGGAGCGCTTCGCGGCGCTTCCATCGACGAAGAGCACCGCACTATTATGAGTGCGGTGATCAAGAAGGTTCAGTCTGCCAAGAGCGGAGTGACTGAAGCCTGTGCTAGCCTTCTAACAGGCTTTGAGGTAAGTGTTTAAAATATAGGAAAATATTACCGCATAGACAGTAGCCCCTGATGCTCTGTTTGGTGTTCACAAAGAAAAGCCGAATAGAGGATCAAATAATATCTGCAGGAGTCTAATACAAGTATGTGTATATGCGTATGCAGGCTTTGCTGTTGACCTCTGCCGCACTGACTGTGGAGGTCGCCGCATTGAAGCAGAACCTCGAGCGGTCCGAGAAAGAGCTCGGCCTTGCCAAGAGGCATCTCGAGGAGAACAAAGGTAAGTAATACCTTGTCTATATGTATATATAAAAAAATATGCGGTTGCAAAATGATAGGATCATCATGGATGTGCCAGGGGCCATAACCAAAGTGGCGACCCTGAAGCAAGCGTTGTCCGAGGCCGAAAACAAAGCAGCCAAGGAGCGCACCGAGCGGGAAAAACAAGAGGCATGGGTGGGCGAGGTGCAGCAAGAGCTCCAGGCTCTCGTGAAGAAGCATGAGACTTTGGAGCTTGACTCGAAGACGCGCGAGTCCGAGCTTGCCGCGGCCCTCGAGAGCACAAAGCGTGCCAAGGCTGAATCCCAAAAGGCCCTCCAGGAAATTGAGGCGATGGGGAACATAGCAGCGGGTAAGGCATTCATTATGCAAAGCAAGCATGTGAAAGTAAATTACTTGTTACTTACCCGAGTCCAGAGCTCTCCAGGAGCATTCGCAGATTTGCCCCGCAGCGTGTTGGATGCGGCAAAGTACTACCAGGCCGTGGAGGGAAGCTCGACGGAGAAGTTGTTCTAGTCTCAGTATACTGGGACCGAACACCTGATGCCTGTGAGCGACCAGCTGAAGCAACTGGTCGAGCTGCACAAGGCGGCCGAACAGGCCATGAGGGGCCTTATAGTCCGGATGTGGCCTGGCGACTCCCTTCCCAACAGCTACTTCGGCCTGGTGAGGCGGCTTGTGGATGCCTGCCCACGGCTGGAAGTCATAAAGCGGTCCGTCTGTCGAAGGTGCATGCCGGGCTTTTGCCCGTGCGAAGGTGCACTAGGCCGAGATGGACGCCGAGAAGCTAGTGAAGGAGGGGCCACCGCAGGTTAAGGAGCATCGCCACCCTGAGATGTATTATGAGGGTGTCCTGAAGGGTGCCCGTGTTGTGGCGGACGAGTGTGCGAAGGATGTAATTTTTGAATGAACTTGCTCGTGTGATCCTGTATTATGAAAACTTGTTCATGTGCGCTATGCAACGCTTGTTTGAATTTAAAATATTACCTTCTGTGCGGCTGTTTATCAAATCTGAGAGATGGCCAGTCGCCGGCTTCTGCCCCTATGCCACGAGTGCTGGGGTGTTCAGGATAAATTTGAGCACTCTTTTTCCCATTGTTGGGTCCTCAAGGGAGGTGCTCAGCGCAACGAACAAGGCAATCGGACTATAATGCTTTATCACTCTCACTTAGCCATAGAAGTCTACAATTTTAAATTTTGGCGAAGCTCCTAGTATTCGGAAGGCCGAATTCGGGGCGCTATACACGCCTAAGCCGGACAAAGCCGACTCCTCGCCCTAAGCGGCATAAGTCTTTAGGGACTCGAGACCTCTTGAACAGCGACCAGCTCTCGCCTTATCATGATAGTCAGTTTTAGCTTTCTCTACTGAGGTGCTTGCCCAGATGAACTGGGGCACAATCGTAGTAGTTCTCCCAGTGCTACCTTAGCCGATATAGCGGAACGTAAGGTACCAAAACATGGGAGCCGGGCAAACCCAACTATTGACCCAAGACATGATTCGGAGCTGATGCATATAATGCTATAAGTTTGGGGTGCCGCACTGTCGAAAGTGTTCGGACATCTCACACCGTATTATGGGGTATGCTTAAGCCCCTGGCGTATTGGCCATACCAGAGTGTACGGGTGCTGAATGTCATGAATGAACATATATATAAAAAAGAATAGAGAATGCGGTAATAGTCTAGTGCTATGCATTGTTTACTCAAAAAGGTGCGTCGAAGCAGAATGATACAAGTAGTGTGATAAGAAAAAAGTAGGACTATTTGACATGTCCCCTCCAAGGGCAAGCCGTGGAATGGTATTTAAAGCAGGTATTTCACTCGTTATCAGAGACCACCTGGGAATTCCATGATGCGACGTAGCTTTCTACCTACTTGGTTGTCGTATTGTGTGTCCGGCAATCGTACTACCGGACGGGGTTTCCAGAGAGTAAAGTCCTGAAAGAGAGAAAAAATAATAAGGCGGGAAGCCCCTAGTGCGGTTGAGCCACGTTTTGGGGCGTGCCGTAGTCGTGCCCCCCACCTATGCCCATGGTATTTTCAATGGGTAATTATGTATGCGTGGCACGGATTTTGCCGTTTGGCTGGGACTGGGGTGGGGGCCGCATTGCTATGCGAGCTCGAAACGTGCCAGGCGGTCTTGTTGCAGATTACTCGAGGCGCGCTTGACAGTGTTCGGGTGTTCAATCACCGAACTGGTGGATTGCCTAAAGAGGCTGCTTTGTGCTTCTGCTGCGAGGGCCGCAGTGTGCTCCTCCATGCGGAGAGAGCGCTCTGTGTTTCCATTGACTGTGATGACCCCCCGAGGTCCTGGCATCTTGAGCTTGAGGTATGCATAATGCGGTACCGCATTGAATCTTGCAAATGCGGTTCGCCCGAGCAGTGCATGATAGCCACTGCGGAATGGGACTATATCTGTCATAGCCCTAGCATTGGTTGCAGATAGTTGCATCAGTGAGCATCATGCATCCTGTTATTTTCAAGAAACTTGAAATGAGGAAATTGAAAGCCTCATAAATCATTTTAAAAGAAGGGCAAGAACCCTTTAAATTGCATTCATTGCTTCCAAAATGACTTCATAAATGTTTGATAAATTTGGCAAGGCTTTGAGACCAAACCAAAAATAGTGAACATTTTTGAAGGAATTATTTTTGGACTTTGAAATTAAATCAATAAGTATTTGAGTTTTGGATTATATTCATTTTTATAGAATATAATTCAAAAGGCCCTGGAATTATTTATGTGCCTCTGGAAAAGTCCATAATGGCAACATAAAAATATTCAGAAGGATTTGCCCTGTTTTGAATTTGTTTTGAATTTTGAATCAGTGGAAAAATGTATAAATAAAAACAAAACAAAACAGAAATAAAACAGAGAAGAGAAACCTTACCTGGCGCCACCAACCGGCCCAGCACGGTAGCTGGCCGGCCCAGCCCACCAGGGGCTCCTCCCTGTCGTCTTCCCCTTGCCAGGAGGACGAGCGCGTGGCCGGCGCGCGCGAGCACGCGTCCGGCCACCTCCTTCTTTCTTGCCGCCGCTGGAGTCTACCCCAAGCGCCACGTGCATCACCCCGCCCTTCCCCTGGACCTCTCACTCTCCCACGGCTTCCTCCCCCTTCTCTGCTCTCTCCCCGAACGCGCCCGCCGCCGCCGACGTGCACCACCGCGGCCACCGCCCCCCTCGCCTCTCCGACATGTCCAGAATCTCCGCCGCGATGCCTTCGCCCTCCCCACTGAGCCACGCTTCGACGGAGGCCCTGCATCGCCGCCATCGGGTCATCTTCAACCTCGGTACCCGCCGGACGCCGTTCATCGATTCGCCTCGCTCCGGTCGCCCCCGAGCCCACTGATCTGCTCATCAACCTCCCTGTGAGCTCCGCCGCTTTTCCCCTCTTCTTTCCCACGCGTTTGCACCCTCTAGGCCATAGTTCCACCATGGCCGAAGCTCATCCGCTCGAGCTTCTCGCCGGCATCGCTCCGGCGACCATTTGGTCATCCCGTGCTACCCAACATGCTTGCCGCATCACGTAGTGCCTCGCTAGCGCCTCAGTTCCCGCGATTGCACACCGTAGCCCAAACCCCGCACATGGCCGAACTCCGGCCGCGGCCTTGGAGCTCGCCGTCGTTGGCTCCGGCCACGATAGACCCGGCCTCCACCCCCACTAGATCGCGCCTGCAAGAGCTCTCCAACGAGCCCAAGAACGGCCTCGCCCGTGCCCTGTGGGCGTTTTCCGAGCCACGCCACCGTCTCGGGCCTTGCCGGCGTCGAGTCGCCGGCGGGTTTGATCCCGCTGACCGTTGACTGGGTGGGCCCAGTTTGACTCCCCGGGTCACTGACGTGTGGGCCCCAGGCCACTAATTAACTAGGATTAGTATTAGTTTAACACTAACTAACTTTAGTTAGTTAACTAACTACTGGCCAGTGGGTCCCACTGGTTAGGTTTAACCTGGACCGCGTCTGTTGACCAGATGACGTCAGCATGATGCAAGGCTGATGCAGTAATGCTTTTCTGTATTTTAAATAAATCTAAATGATTTATTTATTTTCAAAAAATCCCCTAAACTGCCAAAAATCATAAAAATTAAACCGTAACTCCAAATAAGATAAATTATATATGAAAAATTATCAGAAAAATTCAAGGAATCCATCTATACCATTTTCATGCATGTTTGAACAATGTTTGTCCTCTTTTTTGGACAAAACAAATAAAGGGCATTTAAATAATCATATATGGAGTTGGAATTTGAATCTTGTATTCAAACCAACTTCATTTAAATCATAACTAGATGCATTAGCTCAAATCACAGCATATTGCCATGTCATGATCATGCATCATATTGTCGCATATGCATTGATTGTGTTCTTCTCTATTGCCGGTGGTTGTCCCCTCTCGATAGACGTTGTACCGACGCTGTGATCGTTGACACTGATGAAGACCCAATGATATCTTCAGAAGTGCCAGGCAAGCAAAACCCCCTTGTTCATTCCGATACAATCCCACTCTCTCGCTCTTGCTCTCTTTTACTGCATTAGGACAACAACGATTCAACTGTTACATGCTGCGGTAGTTGAACCCTTTTCCTCTGCATGACCAGTCATTGCCACAGTAAATAGATGAAACCCACTAGCATGAGTAGGAGTTGTTTGAGCCCTGATGTGCCTACTCATTCATGTTTGTTTGTCATGCCTGCTACTGCTTAGAGTTGAGTCAGGTCTGATTCATCGGGGATGAATCGGAGGTGTGCAAACATGTCCTACTGTTGAGAGCTAAGTGTGTGAACACGATTTGGTAAAGGTAGTGGTGAGAGGCCATGTAGGAGTACATGGTGGGTTGTCTCATTGAAGCCGTCCTCAGGAACTGATTTCTGTGTGTGTGATCCATGAAACAGTTACTACCACGCATTGGGCCCGAAACCAATGGAACTTTCGGCTTCTTAATCACCCTAGTACTCTGTCCAGGAGTTGCAACTAGTTTCTGGTGTTTGTAGGTTATGTGTTGGTGACCGTGCATAGCGCTGACCCTAGGGGTGGGCTATGATGTGGTAGATACACCGTGGCACGGTGTACCGGGCGCCCGTTTGGTGTCTCGAGAACCCTATTCACATCGTTCGGGGCCGTATGTGGAAACCTTGGCCGGACTCCATATGGATGGAACCTAGATAGGCGATAAACCTGGACTAGAGACTTGAGTGTTTAGGTAGGCTGTGGCCGACACCCTTGTTGGGCTTCCGCTTGAAGGTTGCCGAGTACATGTCGTGTAAACGGCGGTAAGTGGTGAGAGCGTGTGTGAAGAAGTACACCCCTGCAGGGTTAACATCATCTATTCGAATAGCCATGTCCGCGGTAATGGACTTCTGGGTTGCCTATAACAGTTCATAGACAAGTGAAAGTGGATACTCTAAAATGCGCAAGATAAGTGTGAGTGCTATGGATGGCCTTCTCGTAGGGAGACGGGAGCGGATCAATAGTGGTGTATTGAATGGTGAATATGTGGACTCGTGTGCGCCACCTCAAAAGAGTTGCTTGCAGTCGTAGTTCAGGTTAGCCACTGAGTCAAAGTTGGCTTGCTGCAGTTAAACTCCACCACCCCCTTTATTGATACCGATGCATATGTAGATAGTTCTAATGTAAGTCTTGCTGGGTACATTGTACTCACGTTTGCTTAATTTATGTTTTGCAAAGAGACTTCAGTCTCACTAGTAGTTCCACGTGGACTCCGACGTTTAGCTTGATACCTCAGCTACGATCTTGTGCCCTCGGCAGGATCTGGTAGATAGTCAGGCTTCTTAGCCTTTTTCATTTGTAGATGTCTGTACTCAGACATGTTAAGCTTCCGCATGTGCTTTGATTTGTATGCTATGATTGTTGGGTCATGAGATCCATGTTTGTAATATCTCGCTCCTCGGAGCCTAATGAATAAATACTTGAGTCGTAGAGTTATGTTGTGATGCCATGTTGTATTTGCACATATCGAGCATATTGTGTGTATGACTGAAATGCTTGGTATGTGTGGGATCCGACAATCTAGTTGTTTATCCTTGGCAGCCTCTCTTATGGGGAAATGTAGTCTAGTGCTTCCATGAGCCATAGTAGTCCGCTACAGCTCACCGGAGTCCTATTAGCCCAGCACTACTGCTCAGGACACTTGACTGGCCGGCATGTGTTTCACTTCGTTCCTATGTCTGTCCCTTCGGGGAAATGTCACGCGGTGACATCCGGAGTCCTGCCTAGCCTGTTACAGCCCGGGTTCCCCGGAGTCCTGTCAGCCCAGTGCTACAGCCCGGATTCACTCGCTGATGACCGACATGCTCGATGTGATTCATGTATGCCTGTTCCCATAGGTTAGTGCCGCTTTGGGTTCACGACTAGCCATGTCGGCCCGGGTTCTCTGTCATATGGATGCTAGCGACACTATCATACATGTGAGCCAAAAGGCGCAAGCGGCCCCGGGCCAGGTAAGGTGGCACCCGTGGGAATATCGTGCGTGAGGCCACAAAGTGATATGAAGTGTTACATGCTAGATCGGTGTGACATAGGATCGGGATCCTGACAGCTTTGGTATCAGAGCCTGACTGCCTGTAGGAGTACCAAGCCAAACTGGTCGAATTTGTGTCTAGAAATGCTTTAGTTATGTAGGGGAATTGATTGTGGAAGGGAATGTAAGGCTCTTTTTACTCCTTTACCTTAGGTCCTTCTGATCTGAGTCAACCTCTTCTTTTCTACGGGGATTAAGAACTAGGCATTCTCATCTATCTATCAGGATGACGTGTTTCTAATCCATAGACTTATAGAATTGATAGTTTCAAGCCTCAGTTCCGTTCCTACTACTTCTGTATGTTGACAGTTGATCTCGGAACCTTGATATTGTGTTGTTGAGTGGTTATGCCACTATTTTGCAGGATGTCTCAAATAATTTTGAGCATTTACAGCCATTATGCTGTCCGAGTCATCCTAGGTTTCTAAGTAGTCCAATGCATTTGCAAACCCCTTCCTCCTGTTCCTGATGTCCATTTGGGCCAGATTAATCACACTACCGGTCAGTTGAGGTACTCTATTGCCTCGACATATATGTTGGAGCTATTATTATGACTCTAGGTGTTTTAGGGAGTCACCTAGTAATCTAGCCATGTTTTGTGTTTCCGGTGTGATGATTCTGGCCACCATTCTCGAAAGCATCCCGTGATGCCATTTAGTAGTAGGTATTCCATTCCTGGGTTTTTGAACCCGAGATTCACCCTACTTACCTCCTGTTGATAGTGTTTGCTCGTTCCTTTAGGATATTAGTAACCTTGCGACAGTCCTCGAGGTCCGTGGTATTTCTTTCTTCCAAATACCATGAACCATTAAGGCAGAAGTTCTTTGAACCAAAATATCACAATCAGAGTACTCTTGAGGAGTCCTCCATTCATAATTGTGATTCTGCCAGTTCTACCTTTCTACATGGGTTATCTGGAAGAAACCTATTGAACTTGGTTTGACATGTTAATCTATGCATCCACAACTCAGAAAGATATATGTCCTCTTGAGTTGTCCCTCTTCATTTGTATTCCGACCATCGTCTATCAATTGATAGTCAGGAGTAATTGTGCATCCATGTTATCGATGCTTATTATTCTTGTGATCCGTTAAGCCATCCTATTTCAGAATGACTAGGAAAAACCAAACTCCAGTACGTCATCCATATCCAGGATTGAGTCAAAGTAGTTGTGTTCTGCAGATCAAATGCCCATCCAGCTTTTGCTCTGTTCTACCCTGGAGTATTACCCCCTTTATGTCAGGATTTTCATGAGAATTGCACCATCTCTCATGAATTCTTGACGCGGTGATACTTCTTGCCATCATTTTTCATTCCTCGGTTCCGTGTTGTCGCAACCGGAATGCCGGCAAGTGAACCATGATGTGTGAAATCAATACTCCTAGCAACTGTGTTGCTCGGTAGTTAATGGACACTAATATCATTCTTAGTGTGTTGGTTATCGAAACACTATTCTAGGATTGATCGTGCTACCTTGTCCTTATTTCTGGTGTACTCTTCGATCAATGAGTTAGGATTATTCAATCCCTTACTTATTTATTCATATCGTCTTGCTCTGAAAAGCAAGATTGTTCTCGAGCTTAGTAACATATCGCTGGTTCATGATGTCCCGAATATCTTCTCGGAAGTATTACCAGGTTGTCACCTGACCGCTATGTTGAGTTCGTGATCATGCTGGTTTTTCCTCCAAACCACCCATTGTCCAAGAATCTGTGTTGGATACCCCTGAGCTAGTTGGTTAAGCTAACAATAACTTGGAGAGTTGGAAGATAAAAGCTTGTCTGACTTAGATCATGTTAAGGGATATCTTTGGTGTGTGTGTGTTGAAGAAAGAGGACATCTTCATCGATTGATCCTCGTGACCAACTGTCGGTGCTATTGTCTTATCCAATCCTTGATTTGAGTATGGGCTAGCGTCAAATCAAATCAGAACCAATGATAATCGTAATGTTGTCTTACTCGTGGTTGTTCCTTGAGCATACACCATTATATCTTTTGGGTCTGACTAATGCTAACACCTTGTTCACATGATTGTGGAGTTCCATTTATACGGAAACCTGGATGAATTGTTGTTGAGCCCATCGACAACATCTTGGTCTCCTCCATGATTTGGTTGAACATTACACTAGTGTTGGAAACTTGTGTAAGCATTTTCTTCATGACCCGTTCGTGAAGCATATGTTTGGACGAAAGAAGTGAGTCCCTCTAATTCATGTGCACTTGATGCAAGTTGCCACCATGAATTTGAGAAGGCTTGTTTACCTCCTCTGGAATCATCCCACGTCAGTCATGCACGTGCAAAGTATTCTATGGTCTGATAGACTGATCATCTTCATTCCATACGTATCCCTAGCACACCAAGCCACTGATTGATTTGTTCAAGAAGAAGGAGTTCCTTCATAAGAGCTAGTCATGACCTATGTTAGGACTTCGTTATCCTCGATGATGGTTCCCAATTTGAACTCAGTAGTGTTTTACTATAAGACTACTATGTGGTCATGCTTGTCTAGGACAGCATGTTCACATGTGTTTAGCAGGACCAGCTCATGTTCTGGAGCTTGCTATCGTAGTTCATTTCCCGAGAATCTCGCAACGTCATCTCGTCGATTTGTGTTGCAAACTTTCACTTTTCTTTCTAGATTCGATGAGTCTGGAATATCCTGACACCAACCAGACCTGAATCTCAGGCAGATATGATGGTTGGAACGTGTCCCAAGAATTATAATATTGGTCTCTCGGTAACCCAGTAACGTGGATGTCGTGGCCAACCCACCTAGCCGGAAGGTCTATTATTGTAATATCTTGGTTGAAGAAGTTGGTCACCTCCCCATAAGGATCTTGCAGGATCTGCCTCCGTAGTTATTCCTTGTGGATTCTTAAGCTTCCGAAGTCCGACCTTTTACTTGATGTTCTAGTTATCAAACCATATCTACAAATGGGCTGCGCTAGCACATCAAGGAGAACATTAGAAGCGGGGTGCTAAATGTCTCTCGGTCGACCATCCAGATTTCGTTCCCTTGGCCTCGCTAAGGTGAAATCTGAGAAAGGGGTGTCTTTCTATGCATCTGCATTGTCCATCACTATTTGTCAAGGTAGTAAGATGTGTTGCCAGGATCCTCGACATGGATGTTGGTAGAACCTTGATGAATATGGAAATGCTCAAGTTCCTGAGAGCACGCGCAAGCAAAATCATCCCTTGCGTTGTCTTCAACAAGGTAGTCCACATCATCCATCCTAGTCCGAGTATGCCATTTCCTCGAGCTATTTCAAACGATCAGTTGTAAATTGCCTTAAGCTGGAATGAAGAGTTTCAATGATCTATGGATCAAAAGTAATTCTTTTTGCCACTTAAGGGAATATCTCTGCGAGTCACCTTCTTTAAGGTGTCTCGTTGTGGTATCATGGCAACCCAACTCCTCGCTACGTTCACACCGTTCACCACCCTCCTAGGTGTGGGAATTCCGCTACTTATTTAAACCTTGTCATATGCTCATTTCCATCATTCTTGATGTGTGTATCGTGTCTCATATCGACATATGTCGCTATGTCTCATTCTGAGAGTTGGTCGTCGGTTGCTCGATCTTCGAGAAGATCGATTCTTCGAGAGTTTCTTTTCTTTGCGTTATCGTGTTGGATGGAGTTCTTAGAGCAAGACATCGAGACAAAGATGGTGATCGTGTCAACGTTCCTATGGAGTGCAACCTGGATCATGAAGACCGTGTTAGCTTGTGCTCCCTCTGTCTTCTTACCTCACGTCTTGAATCTCGGGACGAGATTCTTGTTTAGTGGGGGTGAGTTGTCACAACCCTAGCATTGGTTGCAGATAGTTGCATCAGTGAGCATCATGCATCCTGTTATTTTGAAGAAACTTGAAATGAGGAAATTGAAAGCCTCAGAAATCATTTTAAAAGAAGGGCAAGAACCCTTTAAATTGCATTCATTGCTTCCAAAATGTCTTCATAAATGTTTGATAAATTCAGCAAGGCTTTGAGACCAAACCAAAAATAGTGAACATTTTTGAAGGAATTATTTTTGGACTTTGAAATTAAATCAATAAGTATTTGAGTTTTGGATTATATTCATTTTTATAGAATATAATTCAAAAGGCCCTGGAATTATCTATGTGCCTCTGGAAAGTCCATAATGGCAACATAAAAATATTCAGAAGGTTTTGCCCTGTTTTGAATTTGTTTTGAATTTTGAATCAGTGGCAAAATGTGTAAATAAAAACAAAACAAAACAGAAATAAAACAGAGAAGAGAAAACTTACCTGGCGCCACCAACCGGCCCAGCACTGTAGCTGGCCGGCCCAGCCCACCAGGGGCTCCTCCCTGTCGTCTTCCCCTTGCCAGGAGGACGAGCGCGTGGCCGGCGCGCGCGAGCACGCGTCCGGCCACCTCCTGCTTGCTTGCTGCCGCTGGAGTCTACCCCGAGCGCCACGTGCATCGCCCCGCCCTTCCCCTAGACCTCTCACTCTCCCACGGCTTCCTCCCCCTTCTCTGCTCTCTCCCCGAACGTGCCCGCCGCCACCGACGTGCACCACCGCGGCCACCGCCTCCCCCTCGCCTCTCCGACATGTCCAGAAGCTCCGCCGCGACGCCTTCGCCCTCCCCACCAAGCCACGCTTCGCCGGAGGCCCTGCATCGCCGCCATCAGGTCGTCTTCAACCTCGGTACCCGCCGGACGCCGTTCATCGATTCACCTCGCTCCGGTCGCCCCCGAGCCCACTGATCTGCTCATCGACCTCCCTGTGAGCTCCGCCGCTTTTCCCCTCTTCTTTCGCACGCATTTGCACCCTCTAGGCCATAGTTCCACCATGGCCGAAGCTCGTCTTCGCTCGAGCTTGTCGCCGGCGTTGCTCCGGCGACCATTTGGTCATCCCGTGCTACCCAACATGCTTGCCGCATCGCGTAGTGCCTCGCTAGCACCTCAGTTCCTGCGATTGCACGCCGTAGCCCAAACCCCGCACATGGCCGAACTTCGGCCGTCGCCTTGGAGCTCGCCGTCGTTGGCTCCGGCCACGATAGACCCGGCCTCCACCCCCACTAGATGCACGACTGCAAGAGCTCTCCAATGAGCCCAAGAACGGCCTCGCCCGTGCCCTGTGGGCGTTTTCTGAGCTGTGCCACCGTCTCGGGCCTTGGCGGCGTCGAGTCGCCGGTGGGTTTGACCCCGCTGACTATTGACTGGGTGGGCCCAGTTTGACTCCCCGGGTCACTGATGTGTGGGCCCCAGGCCACTAATTAACTAGGATTAGTATTAGTTTAACACTAACTAACTTTAGTTAGTTAACTAACTACTGGCCAGTGGGTCCCACTGGTTAGGTTTGACCTCGACCGCGTCTGTTGACCAGATGATGTCAGCATGATGCAAGGCTGACGCAGTAATGCTTTTCTGTATTTTAAATAAATCTAAATGATTTATTTATTTTCAGAAAATCCCCTAAACTTCCAAAAATCATAAAAATTCAACCGTAACTCCAAATAAGATAAATTATATATGAAAAATTATCAGAAAAATTCAAGGAATCCATCTGTACCATTTTCATGCATGTTTGAACAATGTTTGTCCTCTGTTTTGGACAAAAAAAATAAAGGGCATTTAAATAATCATATATGGAGTTGGAATTTGAATTTTGTATTCAAACCAACTTCATTTAAATCATAACTAGATGCATTAGCTCAAATCACAGCATATTGCCATGTCATGATCATGCATCATATTATCGCATATGCATTGATTGTGTTCTTCTCTATTGCCAGTTGTTGTCCCCTCTCGATAGACGTTGTACCGACGCTGTGATCGTTGACACTGATGAAGACCCAATGATATCTTCAGAAGTGCCAGGCAAGCAAAACCCCCTTGTTCATTCCGATACAATCCCACTCTCTCGCTCTTGCTCTCTTTTACTGCATTAGGACAACAACGATTCAACTGTTACATGTTGCGGTAGTTGAACCCTTTTCCTCTGCATGACATGTCAGTGCCACAGTAAATAGATGAAACCCACTAGCATGAGTAGGAGTTGTTTGAGCCCTGATGTGCCTACTCATTCATGTTTGTTTGTCATGCCTGCTACTGCTTAGAGTCGAGTCAGGTCTGATTCATCGGGGATGAGTCAGAGGTGTGTAAACATGTCCTACTGTTGAGAGCTAAGTGCGTGAACACGATTTGGTAAAGGTAGCGGTGAGAGGCCATGTAGGAGTACATGGTGGGTTGTCTCATTGAAGCCGTCCTCAGGAACTGAGTTCTATGTTTGTGATCCATGAAACAGTTACTACCACGCATTGGGCCCGAAACCAATGGACCCTCTCAGCTTCTTAATCACCCTAGTACTCTGTCCAGGAGTTGCAACTAGTTTCTGGTGTTTGTAGGTTATGTGTTGGCGGCCGTGCGTAGTGCTGACCCTAGGGGTGGGCTATGATGTGGTAGATACACCGTGGCACGGTGTACCGGGCGCCCGTTTGGTGTCTCGAGAACCCTGTTCACATCGTTCGGGGCCGTATGTGGAAACCTCGGCCAGACTCCCTGTGGATGGAACCTGGATAGGCGATAAACCTGGACTAGAGACTTGAGTGTTTAGGTAGGCTGTGGCCGACACCCTCGTTGGGCTTCCACTTGAAGGTTGCCGAGTACATGTCGTGTAAACGGCGGTAAGTGGTGAGAGCGTGTGTGAAGAAGTACACCCCTGTAGGGTTAACATCATCTATTCGAATAGCCATGTCCACGGTAATGGACTTCTGGGTTGCCTATAACAGTTCATAGACAAGTGAAAGTGGATACTCTAAAATGCGCAAGATAAGTGTGAGTGCTATGGATGGCCTTCTCGTAGGGAGACGGGAGCGGATCCATAGTGGTGTATTGAATGGTGAATATGTGGACTCGTGTGCGCCACCTCAAAAGAGTTGCTTGCAGTCGTAGTTCAGGTTAGCCACTGAGTCAAAGCTGGCTTGCTGCAGTTAAACTCCACCACCCCCTTTATTGATACCGATGCATATGTAGATAGTTCTGATGTAAGTCTTGCTGGGTACATTTGTACTCACGTTTGCTTAATTTATGTTTTGCAAAGAGACTTCAGTCTCACTAGTAGTTCCATGTGGACTCCGATGTTTAGCTTGATACCTCAGCTACGATCTTGTGCCCTCGGCAGGATCTGGTAGATAGTCAGGCTTCTTAGCCTTTTTCATTTGTAGATGTCTGTACTCAGACATGTTAAGCTTCCGCATGTGCTTTGATTTGTATGCTATGATTGTTGGGTCATGAGATCCATGTTTGTAATATCTCGCTCCTCGGAGCCTAATGAATAAATACTTGAGTCGTAGAGTTATGTTGTGATGCCATGTTGTATTTGCACATATCGAGCATATTGTGTGTATGACTGAAATGCTTGGTATGTGTGGGATCTGACAATCTAGTTGTTTATCCTTGGCAGCCTCTCTTATGGGGAAATGTAGTCTAGTGCTTCCATGAGCCATAGTAGTCCGCTACAGCCCAGTTCACCGGAGTCCAGTTAGCCTAGCACTACTGCTCAGGACACTTGACTGGCCGGCATGTGTTTCACTTCGTTCCTATGTCTGTCCCTTCGGGGAAATGTCACGCGGTGACATCCGGAGTCCTGCCTAGCCTGCTACAGCGCGGGTTCCCCGGAGTCCTGTCAGCCCAGTGCTACAACCCGGATTCACTCGTTGATGACCGACATGCTCGATGTGATTCATGTATGCCTGTTCCCATAGGTTAGTGCCTCTTTGGGTTCACGACTAGCCATGTCGGCCCGGGTTCTCTGTCATATGGATGCTAGCGACACTATCATATACGTGAGCCAAAAGGCGCAAACAGCCCCGGGCCAGGTAAGGTGGCACCCGTGGGAATACCGTGCGTGAGGCCGCAAAGTGATATGAAGTGTTACATGCTAGATCGGTGTGACTTAGGATCGGGGTCCTGACAATATCGAAGATTAACTCCTTGCTTCGGAAGTTATCCGGGGATCCGAAGACCACTTCCAGTGTGACTGAGCCTGTGCAATGGGCCTCTACACTGTTGGGGAATGTTGCAGAAAATAAAAAATTTTCCTACGGTTTCACCAAGATTCATCTATGAGTTCATCTAGCAACGAGTGATTGGATTGCATCTACATACCTTTGTAGATCACGCGCGGAAGCGTTCAAAGAACGGGGATGAGGAAGTCGTACTCAACGTGATCCGAATCACCGGAGATCCTAGCGCCGAACGGACGACACCTCCGCGTTCAACACACGTACGGTCAGCGTAACGTCTCCTTCTTCTTGATCCAGCAAGGGGGAAGGAGAGGTTGAGGGAGATGGCTCCAGCAGCAGCACGACGGCGTGGTGGTGATGGAGCTGCAGTACTCCGGCAGGGCTTCGCTAAGCACTATGGAGGAGGAGGAGGTGTTGGAGAGGGAGAGGGAGGCACCAAAGGCAAGGTTAAGAAGTCCTCCATCTCCCCACTATATATAGGAGGGCCAAGGGGGGGGGGCTCCGGCCCTAGGAGATCTAATCTCCTAGGGGGGTGCGGCCAAGGGGAGGAATCCCTCCTCCCCAAGGCACCTAGGTGGTGCCTTCCCCTCCTAGGACTCTTCCTTTAGGGTTTCCCCACCCTAGGCGCATGGGCCCTAGGGGGAAGTGGCGCCCCAGCCCACTTTGGGCTGGATCCCTTCCCACTTCAGCCCATGGGGCCCTCCGGGATAGGTGGCCCCACCCGGTGGACCCCCGGGACCCTTCCGGTGGTCCCGGTACAATACCGGTGACCCCGAAACTTGTCCCGATGGCCGAAATAGCACTTCCTATATATAGTTCTTTACCTCCGAACCATTCCGGAAGTCCTCGTGACGTCCGGGATCTCATCCGGGACTCCGAACAACATTCGGGTTACTGCATATACATATCCCTACAACCCTAGCATCACCGAACCTTAAGTGTGTAGACCCTACGGGTTCGGGAGACATGTAGACATGACCGAGATGCTCTCCGGTCAATAACCAACAGCGGGATCTAGATACCCATGTTGGCTCCCACATGCTCCTCGATGATCTCATCGGATGAACCACGATGTCGAGGATTCAAGCAACCCCGTATACAATTCCCTTTGTCAATCGGTATGTTACTTGCCCGAGATCCGATCGTCGGTATCCCAATACCTCGTTCAATCTCGTTACCGGCAAGTCACTTTACTCGTGCCATAATGCATGATCCCGTGACCAGATACTTGGTCACTTTGAGCTCATTATGATGATGCATTACCGAGTGGGCCCAGTGATACCTCTCCGTCATACGGAGTGACAAATCCCAGTCTTGATCCATGTCAACCCAACAGACACTTTCGGAGATACCCGTAGTATACCTTTATAGTCACCCAGTTATGTTGTGATGTTTGGTACACCCAAAGCACTCCTACAGTATCCGGGAGTTACACGATCTCATGGTCTAAGGAAAGGATACTTGACATTGGAAAACTCTAGCAAACGAACTATACGATCTTGTGCTATGTTTAGGATTGGGTCTTGTCCATCACATCATTCTCCTAATGATGTGATCTCGTTATCAATGACATCCAATGTCCATAGTCAGGAAACCATTACTATCTATTGACCAACGAGCTAGTCAACTAGAGGCTTACTAGGGACATGTTGGTGTCTCTTATTCACACATGTATTACGATTTCCGGATAACACAATTATAGCATGAATAAAGACAATTATCATGAACAAGGAAATATAATAATAATGCTTTTATTATTGCCTCTAGGGCATATTTCCAACATACACCTGGTATGATGCCTTTGAAGGTCGTCTTTGTGGGTTTGATCCTTGAGGGGTCTATACCCATTTTGCGCACAGTGTCCTAATAAAGCAGGTTCAGGCTGCTGCCGCCGTCCATAAGGACTCGAGTGAGGTGAAATCCGTCGATGATTGGGTCTAGGACCAGTGCGGCGAATCCACCATGATGGATACTGGTGGGGTGGTCCCTGCGATCGAAGGTGATCGGACAGGAGAACCATGGGTTGAACTTTGGGGCGACTGGCTCCAACGCATATACGTCCCTTAGCGCACGCTTCCGCTCCCTCTTGGGGATGTGGGTTGCGTATATCATGTTCACCGTCCGCACTTGTGGGGGGAACCTCTTCTGTCCTCCGGTGTTCGGCGGCCAGGGCTCCTCCTCGTCATCACTATGTAACCCCTTATCTTTGTTTTCAGCATTTAACTTGACGGCCTGCTTGAACACCCAACATTCCCTGTTGGTGTGGTTGGCTGGCTTGTCGGGGGTGCCGTGTATTTGACACCAGCAATCGAGTATATAGTCCAAACTGGACGGGCCCAGAGTGCTTCTTTTGAATGGCTTTTTCCGCTGACCGGGTTTAGAGCCTCTGAATCTGGCGTTCACTGCCGTATCCTCGGTATTGTCACTGTTGATGTGTCGCTTGTGTTTGTTGCGATGTGACCTGCCATTGCTATCCTTGGTATCCGAAGTACCATGGTTCTTTGATATGTTATTGCTGCGAGCCAGCCAGCTGTCCTCTCCCGCGCAAAAGCGGGTCATGAGTGTCGTGAGGGCTGCCATAGATTTCGGCTTTTCCTGGCCAAGGTGCCGGGCGAGCCACTCATCGCGGATGTTGTGCTTAAAAGCTGCTAGGGCCTCTGCATCCGGACAGTCGACGATTTGATTGTTCTTTGTCAGGAACCGTGTCCAGAATTGCCTGGTCAATTTCTCTGGCTGCTGAATTATGTGGCTCAAGTCATCGGCATCTGGTGGTTGCACATAAGTGCCCTGGAAGTTGTCGAGGAATGCGGCTTCCAGATCTTGCCAACAGCCAATGGATTCTGCTGGCAGGCTGTTGAGACAATGCCGAGCTGGTCCTTTGAGTTTGAGTGGGAGGTATTTGATGGCGTGTAGATCATCCCCGCGGGCCATGTGGATATGCAGGAGGAAGTCCTCGATCCATACCGCAGGATCTGTTGTACCGTCGTATGATTCGATATTTACGGGTTTGAAACCCTATGGGATTTGGTGATCCATTACTTCGTCTGTGAAGCATAGGGGTGTGCGGCGCCTCTGTACTAGGCTATATCGTGACGTAGCTCAAATGAGTCTTGTCTGCTGTGTTCGGCCCGGCCGGATTTACTTTTACTGTATCCGGCATGACGGTTATCGTCTCGCGTAGTGGTGCGCCCTCGTGATCCGTAGATCGATCTTGCGTGTTTTGCTTTGTCCTCCAATACGTACCGCAGGTCGGGCGTATTTCCCCATGCCTTGACATTTTTATTTGAGTGGCGTCGGGGTGCGGGCTGAGGTTTTGGCTGAAATGCCTCTCTGTCGCGGCCACGAGGTGGCCGATCAGCCGCGTCATACGCTGGAGATGTTGGTTTTAGTGCTTCCTCCTCTAGTCGGGGTAGCAACCTGCGCTTTGGGTAACTCTTGGAGGGGCGTTCGAGTTTATATTCCTCGGCCGCAAGGACTTCAGTCCATCTATCAGCTAGCAAATCTTGGTCAGCTTGAAGGTGCTGTTGCTTTTTCTTAAGGCTATTTGCCGTGGCTATAAGTCGGCGCTTGAAGCGCTCTTGCTCGACGGGATCCTCAGGCACGACAAATTCGTCATCGTCGAGGCTTGCCTCATCTTCGGGGGGAGGCATGTAATTATCATCCTCCGTCTCTCCATCTGCCGCTCTCTCGGGAGGGCTGGCTTCTCCATCCTCCTGCTCTAAATCTTGCTGGAGGGGATTGTTGTCATCTTCTGCACTGTCTGGAGTGCTATTATATCCTGTGTCGGTATCACCGCTTTTGCCTTGGCGAGACTTAGAGTGGCGCCGCTGACGTCAGCGCTTGGGTTGCTTCTTGGAGGGGTCATCCTCCGCTGTCCCGTCGCCATTGCCTTCTTTGGGTGTGTCCACCATATATATATATATATATATATATATATATATATATATAATATGATGAGGTGGTTGTCCAGTGCCCTGTGGGCAGTGGTTCTTGTTCGTATCTTGCATCGTCGTCCATACCGTCGATGTCTTCAGAGTCGAAGTCGAGCATGTCAGTCAAATCGTCGATAGTGGCTACTAAGTGGGTGGTGGGTGGGCGGCGAATTTCTTCGTCATCTGCATCCCAATCCTGCCGGACATAGTTCGGCTAGAACTCTCCTGACAAGGAGAGAGACCTTAATGAGTTCAGTATGTCGTCGAAGGGCGAGTGCTGAAAGATATCCGCGGAGGTGAACTCCATGATCGGCGCCCAGTCGGATTCGATAGGCACGGGCGCAGGCGGTTCGGAGTCCGTGGCCGGGGAAGAATCCGGCAGTTTGGTGTCACGGCTCTCATGAAGGGTAAGGTCGATACTCGGCTCGATTGCCGCTGAGAATGCAGCCTCCGTGGAGGGGTCTATCCACCCATCCATGGATGGCGCAATTGGCTCCGAATTGAGGGTCGGAGCGGTTGCCGGTGCGGTCTCCCAAACACTGTCCGATGGTAGAGCTAAATCATGCTCATCGTGACCGTGCGGCGCACTCGGTAGGGGCTCAAATCCGTCGAAGATCAAGTCTCCGCGGATGTTGGTCGTGTAGTTTAAGCTTCCAAACCTGACCTGGTGGCCAGGGGCGTAACTCTCGATCTGCTCCAGATGGCCAAGAGAGTTGGCCCGCAGTGCGAAGCCGCCGAATACAAAGATCTATCCGGGGAGAAAAGTCTCACCCTGGACTGTATCGCTATCGATGATCGAAGGAGCCATCAAGCCTAACGATGATGACACAGAGGAACTCTCAATGAAAGCACCAATGTCGGTGTCAAAACCGGCGGATCTCGGGTAGGGGTCCCGAACTGTGCCTCTATGCGGATGGTAACAAGAGGTAGGGGACACGATGTTTACCCAGGTTCGGGCTCTCTTCATGGAGGTAATACCCTACGTCCTGCTTGATTGTTCTTGATAATATGAGTAGTACAAGAGTTGATCTACCACAAGATCAGAGAGGCTAAACCCTAGAATCTAGCCTATGGTATGATTGTTGTTGTTGGTCCTACGGACTAAACCCTCCGGTTTATATAGACACCGGAGGGGGCTAGGGTTACACAAAGTCGGTTACAAGGAAGGAGATCTACATATCCGTACTGCCAAGCTTGCCTTCCACGCCAAGGAGAGTCCCATCCGGACACGGGACGAAGTCTTCAATCTTGTATCTTCATACTCCAAAGTCCGGCCAAAGGATATAATCCGGCTGTCCGGATACCCCCTAATCCAGGACTCCCTCAACCTGCCAAAGGCTCTGGTGGTGATGCCGTCTTAGGCTCCATGGTGACCTTCGTCCTACCGTCCTTCTAGTCTTGGTCTTGCTGCACCAATATGGAAACCTTTGCCTGATGCCTCGGTACTCCGCACGTGTGCTACGTGTGCTTGCCCCCTTGGCACCAAAGAGGAAACAAGGACACTGCGCGCGCTGGTGCCCGCCTGGCGCCCGCATGGTCTCGATCGTCATGGGTCACGTCACAAGGATCTCGCGAGGTTTGCCCTGCCTTGATCTCTCCGCCCCTCGCGAGCCTGCCTGGCGAGGCCGCTCCTGAGGAGGTCTTGCGTCGTCCGCCTCGCGAGGCTTGGCCCCTCGCGAGGGTCTTGAATGCCTTGTCGATGAAGATGGGCCGTATAGACCTGCTAGCCCAGTCACGCCGTGAGCCGCAGGCAGCCAAGTCTGGGGACCCCCCTTACCGGGACGCCGACAGTAGCCCCCGGGCCCAAGGCGCGCCCAGGCTTTGCTTCGAGGCGAAGACAAAAGGTCAAGCACAGAGTGCCGCGGGCCCCCAAAGCCCGCGGCCTCGGTTGACGCATGGCGGTTGATTGGAAATGGCCGTCTCCGCTTCCCCATGCTGCCTCGGCAACTGTCCGACTTGACAAGTCCCTGCGACATGCAAGGGAAGCCATCATTACCTGTGATCGTGGGGGTGCTGGTTGGCCTTCTCCTGCTATAAATGGGGAGGGGCAGAGCCCCCCTTGCTCATCTTCTCCCATTCCACTCGCTCCTTCTTCCTCCGCTCCACTGCCAGCAGCAGCTCCAATGGCGCCGACCCGTAGGTTTTCTGCTGAAGAGGAGGGAAAGGTTCCTCTCGACGTGCCAGCGCTGCTCCCGCCGAAGAAGAGGTCGACCCACCGCCGCGACGCTGCGGAGATGCAAGTGGTGGAGAGGCCTTGGTACGAGCCGCTTCCTCCTGGGTACCCACTGCCCTTGTACACCCAAACCGGGGCTTGGGAGGAAGGAGCGACGGGCATCGGCACGCGCACCGCGGCCAAGCTCGCGGCATCCCGACGACGAGTGCTATCGCTCCTGGAGTCCATGCCGCGGACTCCTCACGCGAGCTCGTGCTGTGGGCGGTGATGCCCCGAAGCTCCTGGATCCGCTTCCCTCGCTTCTTCTCCGACGTGATGCCACCGAGGGGGCCTCTCGAGCTCTAGTTGCAGCATGCTGACTGCGACGCTCCAGTGACCAGAGCAGAGGTTGAAGCGGCCGCCACCGGCAAGATCTTCATAACCCACGGCTGGGGCGAGGTCGCGCGGGTTTGCCGTGCGGAGGGCGTCCACGCGATCCACTTCGAGTACGATGGCGCCTCCATGCTGTTCTTCAAGGTCTTCGACACGGAGGGTCGCCACTTGGAGTGCTGCCCCGAAGGAGAGCGCCAGGACGAGGCGCGCCCCGCTTGGGGCTGCTCCAGCAGCAGCGATTTTTGGGAGTCCAACAGTTCTCCCGATCTCTATGAGACTCTAGAAATGAGCGATGACAGGTACGTGCCCCCGAGCTCTCGCCGCGCCCGGAGCAAGGCCGCAACGTCCGACCGCCGCCGCCGCTGATCTGGATGGGGTTGGCGCCGGCCTCCCGCGGCCCACTGTTGATGATGGCGTCGACCGTGGGGTGTGTAGATAGGATTCTCCTAGGTTCGCGTCTTTTGTTCCCTGCGAGGAACCAAGAAGTGCCCCGTGGGGGCGTGTAAAGGGTTTGCAATGTCTTTGTTGATATTATCCCAATTAAGGAAGCCTTGTTAGTGCAGGTCCTATTTAGGCTCGGTCTTCCCTTTCCAACCTCACGACAACTTGTTGCTCTACACTGACAGGTCCCGGTCCCCAGGCAAGCTTCAGCTATCACTGGTATGTCAGGTCGCGTGCCGTGGTCAAGGCCAGGAGGTGAGCGGCCCGAGGTCCAGTAAGAGCCTCTGAGGCGTGATGCTCAGGGGGTCCCCTTTAGCGCTCAAGCAGCTATGGTAAGATAAGAAAGGGAGGCGATGTTGCCGCAACAGGGCCGTGGCGAACGTATCCCCTAGATCCCAACGATTAGCTGATCTGAGCTCGTGACTTATCTTGGCAGTCCGGGGTTGATTCTTCGTGATGCGCTAGACCGGTGCGTGATCATCCGCAGCGTAGCTAGAACAGGCTCATACGAGTCCTCCCCCTTCAATGCTCTCCTTTGTGCTCTACGTCCTCAGGTCCCGGCCCTCGAGCGATCTTAGCCGCTGCTGGTATGCCAGGTCGTGTGCCGTGGTCAAGGCCAGGGGGTGAGGGCTGGAGAGCCAGTAAGAGCTCTTGAGTCGCGATGCTCAGGAGCCCCCCTTTTAATGTGCAAGCGGATTACCTGGAAGAGGTGGGAGCTCGCGGTGCCGCCTGGTGCTATCCTCGTGAGAGCCCTGCAAGCCAGCACAAAGAAGAACACGATCTACCATTATGGTTGCCAGCCTGCCGCTGGTTGCTCCGCGAGTGGGTGAAGGCACTGAGGGCCTGGTGAGGTGACGTGCACGGGCGTGCCACGAGCCAGAGCTCGACCGCTCAGGTTATCGACATGGTAGGGACGGACCCATGCACCAGCGCCGTGCCAACATGCTGAGGCCCCGTGGGAGGCGACGATTGAGCAGGTAGTAATCATAGATAGATTGAACATGAGAGTTAGCAGGCTTAAGCAAGTGCATGAGAGATACGTGCCACTGGGTCAGGCCCGACCGACTTGGGGATGATGCAGCCCAAGGGGCGCCCCCAACAAGGTAAGCTAAAGACATAAGAAAAGGGATACATGCCACAGGGACGGACCCACGCAGGCCTGGGAATGATGCAGCCTAAGGGGCGCTCCCAGCTGAATGACTTGGAAAGATGTCACCTGGTCATGTTGACGAAGGAGAGTTGAAGCAGCTGAAGGTGTACGACGAAGGGGTTGCTCCTCACGATCCTCCGGAGCTCTGAGCCTCGGGAGACTCTGGGGGCTCAGGTGGTTTCTTGAGGACCGTCTCCATCTCCATCAGGACGGTGTGGTGCCTGGCTTCCTGACCTGCTAGGATTCGCCGCAAGTTGCGTTGGTAGGTGGACAATACACTTGGCAGGCCAAAGGGCATGCGAACGTATGGTGGGCCCTCGCAGTGTCCCACGCGCGAGGGCTAGAAAAGCTCCCGAGACGCGGCCCTGTTGAGCCCCAGAACGTCGATGCAAACACGCAGCTCGGGTTCACCTGGATGGGAAGCTGCATCTCGTGAGCGGCGGTTGCCGCGCATGGCCCTTGCGTCTTGCAACTCCTGGGTGGTCTTGGGGATGAACTCCTAAACGGTGGGCGATCCTTGCCATGTTCCCTCCTAAGGGAAACGTGCTGTGAAGCACGCCTCCAAGTGGTGCCCGAGCGCCTCCCTCATGATGTGGGCAAAGTCTGAGGCCTTCCAGAAGAAAGCCCCCAAACCCTGCCCGAGAAGGGCGCTGGGCGCGCCTTCCTATGCGATGGAGGGAGACGCCCCTGGAGCGGGCGCTGATCCTGACAAGACTCCGGCCGTGGCGTCACCCTCCTGAGGTCCTACGTGTCGCAGCTGATCCTTCTTCTTGGGGACGGCCTCAGGAGGACCCTCTCCCTTGCTGTCGGGGTCGTCGATCGCTGCAGCTTGGAAAGCATGCTCGAGGGCGCACACCGCATCTTTCTCTTCACATGGGACCGTGATGATCCCGCTGCTTCCCGGCATCTTGAGGACATTGTAGCCGTGATGGGTCACTGCCATGAACTTGGCCAGGGCTGGATACCCGAGGATGGCGTTGTACGGCAGACGGATGTGTGCGACATCGAAGTCAATGAGCTCGGTGCGGTAGTTCTTGCGTTCACCGAAGGTGACAGGGAGGTGGGCCTGCCCTATCGGTGTGGTGGAACCGTCGGTCACTCGTGAGAAAGGCTTGGTGGGCTGAAGCTGGTCATACGACACTTGGAGGCTGTCGAACGTGTCGACGGACAGGATGTTGAGCCCCACGCCGTCGTCGATGAGGGTCTTGGTAACTTGCACGTTGCTGATTACTGGGGAGCAGAGCATCGGGAGGGTGCCAGCAGTAGCTGCGTACTTGAGCTGGTCTACCGAGTTGAATGTAATGGGGCACTGGGACCATCCGAGCGGGTGCGTGGCTTCGAGCTTGGGGAGGACTGCATTCACTTCATGAGCAAACTGCTTGAAGATACGCTACGAGGCTGGGGCCTGGGCTCCGCCCAAGATGTAGGCGGTATCATGTGGTTCCTGGAAGCCCCCAGCCCCTTGTCCTGATGGTGTTCGTCATTCCTTCTTGGCAGTGGTCGCAGCGGAGGGAGCCCGACGTTGCCTTGAGGACGATCCTCACGAGGCTGATCCCTCCAAGCGCCCTCGTGAGGCTGATCCTGCCAGCGGTCCTCGCGAGGCCGATCGCGCCACACCTGGCACGGACCACGGTCGTCCCAGCGTCTGCCACCATGCCCTCCTCCTCGGCCATAGCCCCGGTCGCCGCGCTCGGGGCGTCGACTGAAGCGCCCTTCGAGAATGGCTCTAAGCTCTTGACAATCGCTGGTGTTGTGGGTGTTCAGATTGTGGAAGGCGCAGAACGGACGGCTGCCCTTGGATGACTCTGGTTGGTCTCTGCCACGCTTGGTGTCTGGTTCCGCTGCGAGCATGGCTGCTCCCTTGCTCTTCACGTCCTTGGCCTTCTTCTCCTCTGGGTCCACAGCAGGAAGCTCGAGGAGGGAGAGGCGCCCCTCCTCATCTCTAGCACACTTGGTTGCGATGTTGAACAGCTCCAGGGTTGTGCACAACTCTTCATGGATGGCGAGCTCCTCCTTCATCTTGACGTCACAGACGCCATCGGAGAACGCAGAGATGATGGCTTCGTCGGTCACCTTGGGGATCTTGATCCGTGCGCTGTTGAAGCGCTAAATGTACTTCTGTAGGGTCTCTCCTGGTTGTTGCTTGATGCGGCGCAGGTCACCCACGACCGGGGGGCGGTCGCGAGTGCCATGGAAGTTGGCGATGAAGCGGGTGCGCATTTCGTCCCAGGAGGAGATTGAGCCCGGAGCCAGGTTCAGGAGCCAGGAGCGGGCGCCTTCCTTGAGAGCCATGGGAAACCAGTTCGCCATGACCTTCTCGTCGTCGTTGGCCGCTTCGATGCTCAGCTCATAGAGTTGCAAGAACTCTTAGGGGTTGGGGGTGCCGTCATAGCAAGGAGGCATATCTGGCTTGAACCTGCCCAACCAGGAGACACTACGTAGCTCGGGGGTGAAGGTGCGGCAGCCAGCTATGGTCACCGGGACCCGCCTTGGGGGTGGAGCTTGGTCATGACTTCTTGATAGCTTTTCTCTTCACGCACGGGCGCATGACGCGGCGGGTCACATCACAGAGCCACGCGTCTTGGGGCTGAGGTGGTGGAGGCGCTCCGTGAGCTACATCGCCCGTAGCTGGCGGAGGGCGAGGCGGAGAGAGGGACGGCGCAGGGGATCCCCCTACGGCGCGGAGAAGCTCAGCGATGCGGTCAAGCCAGTCCTCGTAGAGGTCGTCGACCGGACGGTAGCGCAGGAGCTCATGCGCCATGAGGAGCGCAACCCGTGCATCCATGGGAGGGCGACGTGCATGGGAAG
Source organism: Triticum dicoccoides (assembly GCF_002162155.2). Taxonomy (NCBI): domain Eukaryota; kingdom Viridiplantae; phylum Streptophyta; class Magnoliopsida; order Poales; family Poaceae; genus Triticum; species Triticum dicoccoides. The sequence continues at coordinate 277,059,761 of NC_041388.1, forward strand.
AAGAACCGGCCGGGGTCAGCATTGGAGTGGCGGTGTGGCCGTCCCGCCGCACCGAGGGATGCAACGAGGATGCTTGCTGCTCGTTCCCCGCCGGGCCGATGGCGGCGTTGGCGGCAGGCGACGGGGAACGATGAGGCGGCCCACCAATGGGAGCCGTCTAAGCAACGTGGGCGGCGAGGGCAGCCCGACGCTCGGCACGAGCGCGGCGCGCGTCTGCCATGGAGACGGTGAAGCAATGGACCGCGGAGCGAAGGAAGGAAGCTTCGGCTCACCCCTACCTGCCGCGCCAAATGGCAGATCACGGGTTCCGGCAAACCCTTGAGGTTCGAACACTGGGGTGCGCATGAAGGTTTTCTCCCTATCGATACACACCCTAGCTCTCTAAGATCTCGCATATGAACTCAACAAACTCACAACACAGAAAGACACAAGATTTATACTGGTTCGGGCCACCGTTGTGGTGTAATACCCTACTCCAGTGTGATGGTGGTGGATTGCCTCTTGGGCTGATGAAGAACGGTTACAAGGGGAAGAACAACTTCCTGAGGTTGAGGTGTTCTTGTGCTTGGTGGACTTGTGATGAGGTCGATCCTCTCTTGTCTCTCGTCCCCTTCTTTCTTCTCCCTTCTCCCCCCTTGTGCTCTGTTTTTCCCTCTTGTGCTCTCTTTCTCTCCCTTGTGCTCTCTTTCTTCCTTTTGTGCTCTCTTTCTCTCTTTCTTCCACTGTGGTGGCTAGTTCAACTTATATAGGCCCTGGTTCTCTCCCAAAATATTGAGCGGGAAGGGAGCCAACAACGGCCAATTCGAAAGGGGACAACTAGTACAGGTTATCCTGACAAAAGGTGGTCTTCGATTGCCAAAGGCTCTGGTGGTGACGCCGTCTTGGGCTCCATGGTGACCTCCGTCCTGCCATCCTTCTGGTCTTGGTCTTGCTGCACCAATATGGAAACCTTTTCCTGATGCCTCGGTACTCCGCGCCTGCGCTTGCCCCCTTGGCACCAAAGAGGAAACAAGGACACTGCGCGCGCTGGCGCCCGCCTGGTCTCGATCGTCATGGCTCACGTCATGAGGACCTCACAAGGTTTGCCCTGCCTTGATCTCTCTGCCCCTCGCGAGCCTGCCTAGCGAGGCCGCTCCTGAGGAGGTCTTGCATCGTCCGCCTCACGAGGCTTGGCCCCTCGCGAGGGTCTTGAATGCCTTGTCGATGAAGATGGGCCGTATAGACCTGCCAGCCCAGCCATGCCGTGAGCCGCAGGCAGGCAAGTCTGGGGTCCCCCGTTCCCAGGATGCCGACACTACTGTTCATCCAGCCCTCCACCAGCTACTGTTCAACCAGCCCTCCATGGGGTCCTATTCATCCAGTCTCCACGGGGTCCTGTTCAACCTGCCCTCCACGGGGTCCCTCCATCGGCTACTGTTCATCCACCCCCACCTCCTCGATCGGGGTCATGTTAATCCAGCGGCAACAACCTCTACTACCACGTGATCCTGTTCATCCAACCCCCACCGGGAACTATTCGTCTAACCCCCACCGGGGACTGTTCATCAAGAGGCAGCTTCGATCGGCTTCAATTAGCAGCAGTAGCGAAGAAATCACTCGGGTTCAGTTAACAGCAAGGCATCAATCGAGGTTCGGTAACATAGCTAGTGCAATTTCTAGGGTTTAGTTAGAGCCCAACGCCTCGCTCAAGTTTAGTTAGAGCGCAACACCTCACACACACACGTACATGTATGAGAGAAACACGCAAACCTCTTCGTGTATCGCTTGGCCCCGACAACCCACCGTAACCAGGAACTCCCCGATATTTTCCTCGCCCTCGCTTCTACCGCGTATTTTTCATCATGGATGGCCCAAAGAATGTCATGTAGCTGCGTCTCTGGCCCGTCCAGGATGAAAAGCCCATTTTCTGTCATGATTTTTGTCATAGAAGTAGGAGCCCACCACATCTATGATGATACCGGGTTTTATCACAATTATCGTCATAGAAGTGTCATAAGCATGACAGAAAAAATTTGTTCGGCCCAAAATGTCATGGATGTGTCTTTTCTTTGCAGTGTTTAGGATCGACAAAACCTTCTGGTTGCATCATATACAACTCTTCTTTAAGAAATCCATTAAGGAATGAAATTTTGACGTCCATTTGCCAGATTTCATAATCATACAATGCGGCAGTTGCTAACATGATTCAGACGGACTTAAGCATCGCTACGGGTGAGAAAGTCTCATCGTAGTCAACCCCTTGAACTTGTCAAAAACCTTTTGCGACAAGTCGAGCTTTGTAGACAGTAACATTACCATCAGCGCCAGTCATCTTCTTGAAGAACCATTTATTTTCAATGGCTTGCCGATCATCGGGCAAGTCCACCAAAGTCCACACTTTGTTCTCATACATGGATCCTATCTCAGATTTCATGGACTCAAGTCATCTGTCTGAATCTGGGCTCATCATAGCTTCTTCATAGTTTGTAGGTTCGCCTTGGTCTAATAACATGACTTCCAGAACGGGATTACTGTACCACTCTGGTGCGGCTCGTGCTCTGGTTGACCTACGAGGTTCAGTAGCAACTTGATCTGAAGTTTCATGATCATTATCATTTGCTTCCTCTCTAGGTTGTGCAGGCATCACGGGAACAAATTTCTCTGATGTGCTACTTTCCAATTCGAGAGAAGGTACGATTACCTCATCAAGTTCTACTTTCCTCCCACTCACTTCTTTTGAGAGAAACTCCTTATCTAGAAAGGTTCCATTCTTGGCAACAAAGATCTTGCCTTCAGATCTGTGGTAGAAGGTGTACCCAATTGTTTCCTTAGGGTATCCTATGAAGACGCACTTCTCCAATCTAGGCTCGAACTTATCAGGATGAAGCCTTTTGACATAAGTGTTGCAACCCCAAACTTTAAGAAACGACAACTTAGGTTTCTTGCCAAACCACAGGTCATAAGGTGTCATCTCGAAGGATTTAGACGGTGCCCTATTTAACGTGAATGCAGTTGTCTCTAATGCATAACCCCAAAATCATAGTGGTAAATCGGTAAGAGACATCATAGATCGCACCATATCTAATAAAGTACGGTTATGACGTTCGGACACACCATTATATTGTGGTGTTCCAGGTGGCGTGAGTTGCGAAACAATTCCACATTGTTTTAAATGAAGGCCAAACTCGTAACTTATATATTCGCCTCTGCGATCAGATCGTAGAAAAATTATTTTCTTGTTACGATGATTCTCTACTTCACTCTAAAATTCTTTGAACTTTTCAAATGTTTCAGACTTGTGTTTCATTAAGTAGATATACCCATATCTGCTCAAATCATCTGTGAAGGTAAAAAGATAACGATACCCGCCCGTGTGCCTAAATACTCCTGAGACCGCATACATCGGTATGTATTATTTCCAGTAAGTCATTAGCTCGCTCTATTGTTCCGGAGAATGGAGTTTTAGTCATCTTTCCCATGAGGCATGGTTCGCGAGTATCAAATGATTCATAATCAAGTGATTCGAAAAGTCCATCTGTATGGAGTTTCTTCATGCGCTTTACACCAATATGACCTAAATGGCAGTTCCACAAATATGTTGCACTATCATGATCAATTTTGCATCTTTTGGCATCAATATTATGAATATGTGTATCACTACAATCGAGATTCAACAAGAACATACCACTCTTCAAGGGTGCATGACCACAAAAGATATTACTCATATAAATAGAACAACCATTATTCTCCGATTTAAATGAATAACCGTCCCACACTAAAGAAGATCCAGATACAATGTTCACGCTCAATGCTGGCACCAAATAACAATTATTCAGGTCTAAAACTAATCCTAAAGGTAGATGTAGAGGTAGCGTGCCGACGGAGATCACATCGACCTTGGAACCATTCCCGACGCACATCATCACCTCGTCCTTTGCCAATCTTAGTTTAATCCATAGCTCTTGGTTTGAGTTATAAATATGAGCAATCGAACTAGTATCAAATACCCAGGCACTACTACGAGCATTAGAAAGGTACAGCCAAGTATTTCGGCAGTTCCGTTTCCAGTGACCAGTCCCTTTGAAGTAGAAGTACTCAGTTTCAGGCTTGGATCTAGATTTGGGCTTCTTCCTGGGAGTGGCAACTTGCTTTCCATTCTTTTTGAAGTTCCCTTTCTTTCCCTTGCCCTTTTTCTTGAGACTAGTGGTCTTGTTAACCATCAACACTTGATGCTCCTTCTTGATTTCTACCTCCGCGACCTTAAGCATTGCGAAGAGCTCGGGAATTGTTTTATTCATCCATTGCATATTATAGTTCATCACGAAGCCTTTGTAGCTTGGTGGCAGTGATTGAAGAACTCTATCAATGACACAATCAACTAGAAGATCAACTCCCAGCTGAGTCAAGGGATTATAATACCCAGACATTTTGAGTATGTGTTCACTGACAGAACTGCTCTCCTCCATCTTGCAGCTATAGAACTTGTTGGATACTTCATATCTCTCAACCCAGGCATTTGCTTGAAATATTAACTTCAACTCTTGGAACATCTCATATGCTCCGTACGTTCGAAACGTCTTTGAAGTCCCGGTTCTAAGTCTTAAAGCATGACACACTGAACTATCGAGTAGTCATCAGATCAAGCTTGCCAAACGTTCAAAACATCAGCATCTGCTCCTGTAGCAGGCCTTTCACCTAGTAGTGCATCAAGGACATAATTCTTCTGTGCAGCAATGAGGATAATCCTCAAGTTATGGACCCGGTCCGTGTAGTTGCTACCATCAACTTTCAACTTAGCTTTCTCTAGGAACACATTAAAATTCAGGGGAACGGTAGCTCGGACCATTGATCTACAACATAGATATGCAAAACTATAAGACTAAGTTCTTGATAAGTTAAGTTCAATTAATCAAATTACTAAGAACTCCCACTTAAGTAGACATCCCTCAAGTAATCTAAGTGATATGTGATCCAAATCAACTAACCCATGTCCGATCATCACGTGAGATGGGGTAGTCATCAATGGTGAACATCTCTATGTTGATCATATCTACTATATGATTCACGTTCGACCTTTCGGTCTCTAGTGTTTTGAGGCCATGTCTATACATGCTAGGCTCGTCAAGTTTAACCCAAGTATTCTGCATGCGTAAAACTGGCTTACACTCGTTGTATGTGAACGTAGAGTCTATCACACCCGATCATCATGTGGTGTCTCGAAACGATAAACTATAGCAACGGTGCATACTCAGGGAGAAAAACTTTACCTTGAAATTTAGTGAAGGGATCATCTTATAATGCTACCTTCGTTCTAAGCAAAATGAGATGCGTATAAGATAAACATCACATGCAATCAAAATATGTGACATGATATGGCCATCATCATCTTGTGCTTTTGATCTCCATCTCCAAAGCATCGTTATGATCTCCATCGTCACCGGCTCGACACCTTGATCTCCATTGTTGTGTCATGGTCGTATCGCCAACTATTGCTTCTACAACTATTGCTAACTCATAGCGATAAAGTAAAATAATTACATGGCGTTTGCATTTCATACAGTAAAGAGACAACCATAAGGCTCCTGCCGGTTGCCTGATATCTTACAAAACATGATCATCTCATACAATAATGTATATCGCATCATGTATTGAACATATCACATCACAACATACCCTACAAAAACAAGTTAGACGTCCTCTACTTTGTTTTTGCAAGTTTTACGTGGCTGCTACGGGTTTCTAGCAAGAACCGTTCTTACCTATGGCAAAACCACAACGGTGATTCATCAAGTTTGCTGTTTTAACCTTATTCAAGGACCGGCCATAGTCAAATTCGATTCAACTAAAGTAGGAGAAACAGACACCCGCTAGTCACCTTTATGCAAACTACTTGCATGTCAGTCGGTGGAACCGGTCTCATGTGCGTGGACATGTAAGGATGGTCCGGGCCACTTAATCCCGCAATACCGCCGAATCAAAATAAGACGTTGGTGGTAAGCAGTTTGACTATCGCCGCCCACAACTCTTTGTGTTCTATTCGTGCATATCATCTACGCTTATACCTGGCTCATGATGCCACTGTTGGGGAACGTTGCATGGAAAACAAAAAAATTTCTATGCCCACGGACTGATCTATCCATGGATATGCATAGCAACAAGGGGGAGAGTATGTCTACATAGCCTCGTAGACCGTAAGTGGAAGCGTTTCACAACTCGATTGATGTAGTCGAACTTTCTTCGCGCTCGAACCGATCTAGTACTGAACGCACGACACCTCTGTGTTCTACACATGTTCATCTCGGGGATGTCCTACGCTTTCTTGGTCCAGCAAGACGGCAAGGTAGTAGATGAGTTTCGACAGCATGATGATGTGGTGACGGTGATGGTAATGTGACCTCCGCAGGGCTTTGCCTAAGCACTACGAAAATACGACCGAGGGAGTAAACGGTGGACGGGGGCGCCACACACGGCTGAGACAATGTTGTGTGTCCTTGTGTGGCGCCCCCTCCCCACATATATATAGGTGGGACGGGAGGGGAGGCATCCAGGTGCGCCCTAGGGCTGGCCGCGGCCCCCTAGGGGCCCTGCCTTGCCCTGCGCCCCCGTGCCATGTTTTCCCAAGGGGAAGGAAAGAGGGGGGAGAGGGAAGGAATGGGGAGTCCTACTCCACACTTTCCTTTCCGTCCCCTCTTTCCTTCTCCTCCTAGTCCGGCCTGCTATGGGGCGCACTAGCCCCTTGTGGCTCATGCAATCCCTCTCTTAGCCCATAAGGCCCATATCTTTGCTGGGGGTGCCCGAAACTCCTTCCCGGTGACCCGATAAGTACCCGATACCCTCTGAAACACTTCCGGTGTCTGAATACCATCATCCTATATATTAATCTTTACCTATCAACCATTTCGAGACTCCTCGTCATGTCTGTGACCTCATCCGGAACTCCAAACAACATTCGGTCACCAAATCACATAACTCATATAATACTATATCGTCAACAAACGTTAAGCGTGTGGACCCTACGAGTTCGAGAACTATGTAGACATGACCGAGACACCTCTCTGGTCAATAACCAATAGTGGAAAGTGGATGACCATATTGGCTCCTACATATTCTACGAAGATCTTTATCGGTCGAACCGTTATGATAACATACGTAATTCCCTTTGTCCTTCGGTATGTTACTTGCCCGAGATTCGATCGTCGGTATCTCTATACCTAGTTCAATCTCGTTACTGGCAAGTATCTATAATCATTTCGTAATACATCGCCTCGTGACTAACTCCTTAGTCATTTGCTTGTAAGCTTATGATGTGTATTACCGAGAGGGCCCAGAGATACCTCTCCGATACTTGGAGTGACAAATCCTAATCTCGATCTATGCCAACTCAACAAACACCTTCAGAGATACCTGTAGAGCATTTTTATGATCACCCAGTTATGTTGTGACATTTGATAGCACACAAGGTATTCCTCCTGTATCCAGGAGTTGCATAATCTCGTAGTCGAAGGAATATGTATTTGACATGAAGAAAGCAATAGCAATAAAACCGAATGATCATTATGCTAAGCTAACAGATGGGTCTTGTCCATCACAAATTCTCCTAATGATTTGATCCCATTATCAAATGACAACTCATGTCCATGCTTAGGAAGCTGTGGCACCCCGGCTCATAGAAACCGGAACGCCCCCTATTCTAGCCCAGAGATCGAGGAGAAATCTTCTGGAATACGACACTTCTTAGCATAGAACAAACCAGCTTTCTATTATTACACAGTATGAATACAAGGTCTCCGATATAACAATGAATAACATAGGCATGGCGACACTACGCCATCCTCAGTTGCTCTATGCAAGCAGCGGAAAAACTTCTAGCAGCGTAACAACGACGACGGTGGTGAACTCCACTCCGCAGGGACTCTGGCTGGAACGCTTATCCTAGCTCGCACGAACGGAAACCATGACAAGCAATCAAGCAATCACGGCATGACCTACAAACTAGCATGACACGCCAGGTCAGTACATTGAATGTACTTGCAAGCTCACAATAACTAGAAGCATTCAAGACATACAACAACATGGCAATTACAGGTTAAGAAGGAATTATCATGAGATCATCAGGATGACATGGCATGAACAACATGACATGATACAGCTAGAACAATATGAACATGGCATGAAGATATAAATCTGACAATACTAGCATGCAACATGATGACACTACCATGCACCAACTTACTCTGCTCGGGTTATCTCATAACCATCACATGCAGCACTTACCAACCTCGGACATCACACGATCATCTCAGGATCAAATCAAGCTTGGTATAAACAATACTGTAGTAATCATTAAATGACCACAAGGAGCTTGATCTTTACCCATGATTCTCACACAACATCAGGAATATCCAAGAACTCGATATCCTCGATACCACGGTGATCATCTCATGATCATGAACGAAACCACTCTTGGTTCAACGGGTTACTTCGTAACCAAACGGTGATCATTCACGGATCACACAACCAACTTATCTCATCATCGAACCAGGGTTGTTCTTCATATTATTATTATTACTGTTGACTCATAGTGTCGGTGTCAAAACCGGCGGATCTCGGGTAGGGGGTCCCGAACTGTGCGCCCAAGGTGGATGGTAACAGGAGGCGGGGGACGCGATGTTTACCCAGGTTCGGGCCCTCTCGATGGAGGTAATACCCTACTTCCTGCTTGATTGATCTTGATGATATGAGAATTACAAGAGTTGATCTACCACGAGATCGTAGAGGCTAAACCCTAGAAGCTAGCCTATGGTATGATTGTTGTTGTCCTAGGGACTAAACCCTCTGGTTTATATAGACACTGGAGGGGGCTAGGGTTACACAGAGTCGGTTACAAGGAAGGAGATCTACATATCCGTATTGCTAAGCTTGCCTTCCACGCCAAGGAGAGTCCCATCCGGACACGGGACGAAGTCTTCAATCTTGTATCTTCATAGTCCAATAGTCCGGCCAAAGGATATAGTCCGGCTGTTCGGAGACCCCCTAATCCAGGACTCCCTCAGTAGCCCCTGAACCAGGCTTCAATGACGATGAGTCCGGCACGCAAATTTGTCTTCGGCATTGCAAGGCGGGTTCTTCCTCCGAATACTCCATAGAAGATTTTGAACACAAGGATAGTGTCCGGCTCTGCAAAACAAGTTACACATACCACCATAGAGAGAATAATATCTCCACAAATCTGCTGACACGTTTAGCAACGTGACATCATGCCATGGCCCGGTCATTATTCGAACCATTTTTCTCAACCAACACTGCACATATCGCGAGACGGTTTTCTTGACACGTCTTGTCGAGGCAGAGATCGTGTCCCCCTTATTACAGGATTCTCATCAATACGGACGTGGGTAACACAATCATGCTTGTTGGTATGACTCCTCGATTTTAGGCAAGTCCCAAACGGCCACGAGGAGGACGCTTGATATTCACCCTCTTTATAAAGAGGCCAAGGCCTGTCCTTTTTTCCCTCTCGTACTCAATCGAATCCTTCCCCCGCCTCGAGTTCCAACACTCAAGGCTCAGGTCAGGCGCTTCGGACATTCAACCATGTCCGGATCGAACCTTCAAGGTCGGTGGATGCCTTCCTCTATCACAGAGGAAGACATCAAGAAGCTAAGAGAGGCCAGGTATTTGATCGGTGAAATCTCACACAGGCTTCCTGCTCGAGGGCAGGTCATTCTCACTCCCGAACCCGGCGAGAGCGTTGTATTCATCTCTCACTTCCTCTGAGGGCTAGGCCTCGCTCTGGATCTCTTTGTTAGGGGGATCATGTTCTATTATGGGTTGGATTTCCATGACCTGGCCCCGGATTCCCTCCTTCACGTCTCGTCATTCATTGTTGTGTGTGAGGCCTTCCTCTGCATTACCCCACACTTCGGCCTGTGGCTCAAGACTTTCAATGTGAAGCCGAAGATGATTGAGGGGTGACACGCAGAGTGAGGAGGTGCCGCAATAAGCAAAAGCGCTGATGTTCCATGGCCAGAGGGTTCCTTCCCAGAGATGTCCAGTTTATGGCAACGGGAGTGGTTTTATATCACAGCTCCCCAGGGCACCAATGTTGGAAATATGCCCTAGAGGCAATAATAAAAGGATTATTATTATATTTCCTTGTTCATGATAATTGTCTTTTATTCATGCTATAATTGTGTTATCCGGAAATCGTAATACATGTGTGAATACATAGACACCAACATGTCCCTAGTAAGCCTCTAGTTGACTAGCTCGTTAATCAATAGATAGTCATGGTTTCCTGGCTATGGACATTGGATGTCATTGATAACGAGATCACATCATTAGGAGAATGATGTGATGGACAAGACCCAATCTTAAACATAGCACAAGATCGTATAGTTCGTTTGCTAAAGTTTTTCCAATGTCAAATATCTTTTCCTTAGACCATGAGATCGTGTAACTCCCGGATACCGTAGGAGTGCTTTGGGTGTACCAAACGTCACAACGTAACTGGGTGACTATAAAGCTATACTACGGGTATCTCCGAAAGTGTCTGTTGGGTTGACACGGATCAAGACTGGGATTTGTCACTCCGTATGACGGAGAGGTATCTCTGGGCCCACTCGGTAATGCATCATCATAATGAGCTCAAAGTGACCAAGTGTCTGGTCATGGGATCATGCCTTACGGTACGAGTAAAGTGACTTGCCGGTAACGAGATTGAACGAGGTATTGGGATACCAACGATCGAATCTCGGGCAAGTAACATACCGATTGACAAAGGAAATTGTATACGGGGTTGCCTGAATCCTCAACATCGTGGTTCATCTGATGAGATCATCGAGGAGCATGTGGGAGCCAACATGGGTATCCAGATCCCGCTGTTGGTTATTGACCGGAAAGCCGTCTCGGTCATGTCTACATGTCTCCCGAACCCGTAGGGTCTACACACTTAAGGTTCGATGACGCTAGGGTTGTAGAGATATGTATATGCAGTAACCTGAAAGTTGTTCGGAGTCCCGGATGAGATCCCGGATGTCACGAGGAGTTCCAGAATGGTCTGGAGGTGAAGAATTATATATAGGAAGTGCAGTTTCGGCCATCGGGAGAGTTTCGGGGGTCACCGGTATTGTACCAGAACCACCGGATGGGTCCCGGGGGTCCACCGGGTGGGGCCACCCATCCCGGAGGGCCCCATGGGCTGAAGTGGGGAGGGGAACCAGTCCATAGTGGGCTGGTGTGCCCCCTTGGCCCACCCCCTGCGCCTAGGGTTGGAAACCCTAGGGTGGGGGGCGCCCCACTTGCCTTGGGGGCTACTCCACCCTTGGCCGCCACCCCCCTAGGAGATCCCATCTCCTAGGGCCGGCGCCCCCCCTTGGGGAGCCTATATAAAGGGGGGAGGGGCAGCCGCACCCTTGAGTCTTGGCGCCTCCCTCTCCCCTGCTACACCTCCCCCTCTCGCAGAAGAACGGCGAAGCCCTGCTGCGGTGACTGCTGCATCCACCACCACGTCGTCGTGCTGCTGGATCTTCATCAACCTCTCCTTCCCCCTTGCTGGATCAAGAAGGAGGAGACGTCACACTGACCGTACGTGTATTGAACGCGGAGGTGCCGTCCGTTCGGCGCTAGGATCTCCGGTGATTTGGATCACGTCGAGTACGACTCCCTCATCCCTGTTCTTTGAACGCTTCGGCTCGCGATCTACAAAGGTATGTAGATGCATCCGATCACTCGTTGCTAGATGAACTCATAGATGGATCTTGGTGAAACCGTAGGAAAATTTTTGTTTTCTGCAACGTTCCCCAACAGTGGCATCATGAGCTAGGTCTATGCGTAGTTCTCTTTGCACGAGTAGAACACAATTTGTTGTGGGCGTAGATGTTGTCAACTTTCTTGCCGCTACTAGTCTTATTTTGCTTCAGCGGTATTGTGGGATGAAGCGGCCCGGACCAACCTTACACGTACGCTTACGTGAGACTGGTTCCACTGACTAACATGCACTAGTTGCATAAGGTGGCTAGCAGGTGTCTGTCTCTCCCACTTTAGTTGGAGCGGATTTGATGAAAAGGGTCCTTATGAAGGGTAAATAGAAGTTGACAAATCACGTTGTGGCTTTTACGTAGGTAAAAAAACGTTCTTGCTAGAACCCTATTGCAGCCACGTAAAACTTGCAACAACAATTAGAGGACGTCTAACTTGTTTTTGCAGCAAGTGCTTTGTGATGTGATATGGCCAAAGTTGTGATGAATGATGAATGAAATATATGTGATGTATGAAATCATTTTCTTGTAATAGGAATCATGAGTTGCATGTCGATGAGTATGACAACCGGCAGGAGCCATAGGAGTTGTCTTTATTTTTTGTATGACCTGCGTGTCATTGAGAAACGCCATGTAAATTACTTTACTTTATTGCTAAACATGTTAGCCATAGTAGTAGAAGTAATAGTTGGCAAGCAACTTCATGGAGACACGATGATGGAGATCATGATGATGGAGATCATGGTGTCATGCCGGCGACAAGATGATCATGGAGCCCCAAGATGGAGATCAAAGGAGCTATGTGATATTGGCCATATCATGTCACTATTATTATTTGATTGCATGTGATGTTTATCATGTTTTTGCATCTTGTTTACTTAGAACAATGGTAGTAAATAAGATGATCCCTCATAATAATTTCAAGAAAGTGTTCCCCCTAACTGTGCACCGTTGCGACAGTTCGTTGTTTCGAAGCACCACATGATGATCGGGTGTGATAGATTCCAACGTTCACATGCAACGGGTGTAAGACAGATTTACACATGCAAACACTTAGGTTGACTTGACGATCCTAGCATGTACAGACATGGCCTCTGAACACAGAAGACCGAAAGGTCGAGCATGAGTCGTATAGAAGATACGATCAACATGAAGATGTTCACCGATGTTGACTAGTCCGTCTCACATGATGATCGGACATGGCCTAGTTAACTCGGATCATGTTATACTTAGATGACTGGAGGGATGTCTATCTGAGTGGGAGTTCATTATATAATTTGATTAGATGAACTTAATTATCATGAACTTAGTCTAAAATCTTTACAATATGTCTTGTAGATCAAATGGCCAACGTTGTCCTCAACTTCAACGCGTTCCTAGAGAAAACCAAGCTGAAAGATGATGGCAGCAACTATACGGACTAGGTCCGGAACCTGAGGATCATCCTCATAGCTGCCAAGAAAGATTATGCCCTAGAAGCACCGCTAGGTGACGCACCCATCCCAGAGAACCAAGACGTTATGAACGCTTGGCAGCAGCGTGCTGATGATTACTCCCTCGTTCAGTGTGGCATGCTTTACAGCTTAGAACCGGGGCTCCAAAAGCGTTTTGAGAGACACGGAGCATATGAGATGTTCGAAGAGCTGAAAATGGTTTTTCAAGCTCATGCCCGGGTCGAGAGATATGAAGTCTCCGACAAGTTCTTCAGCTGTAAGATGGAGGAAAATAGTTCTGTCAGTGAGCACATACTCACTATGTCTGGATTACATAACCGCTTAACTCAGCTAGGAGTTAATCTCCCGGATGACGCGGTCATTGACAGAATCCTTCAGTCGCTTCCACCGAGCTACAAGAGCTTTGTGATGAACTTCAATATGCAGGGGATGGAAAAGACCATTCCTGAGGTATTTTCAATGCTGAAATCAGCAGAAGTAGAAGTCAAAAAGGAACATCAAGTGTTGATGGTCAATAAAACCACTAAGTTCAAGAAAGGCAAGGGTAAAAAGAACTTCAAGAAGGACGGCAAGGGAGTTGCCGCGCCCGGTAAGCAAGCTGCCGAGAAGAAGCCAAAGAATGGACCCAAGCCCGAGACTGAGTGATTTTATTGCAAGGGAAGTGGTCACTGGAAGCGGAACTGCCCCAAATACTTAGCGGACAAGAAGGCCGGCAACACAAAAGGTATATGTGATATACATGTAATTGATGTGTACCTTACCAGTATTCGTAGTAGCTCCTGGGTATTTGATACCGGTGCGGTTGCTCACATTTGTAACTCAAAGCAGGAGCTGCGGAATAAGCGGAGACTGGCGAAGGACGAGGTGACGATGCGCGTCGGGAATGGTTCCAAGGTGGATGTGATCGCCGTCGGCACGCTACCTCTACACTTACCTACGGGATTAGTTTTAAACCTCAATAATTGTTATTTAGTACCGGCTTTGAGCATGAACATTGTATCTGGATCTCGTTTAATTCGAGATGGCTACTCATTTAAATCCAAGAATAATGGTTGTTCTATTTATATGAGAGATATGTTTTATGGTCATGATCCTGTGGTGAATGGTTTATTCTTAATGAATCTCGAGCGTAATGCTACACATATTCATAGTGTTAATACCAAAAGATGTAAGGTTGATAATGATAGTCCCACATACTTGTGGCACTGCCGCCTTGGTCACATAGGTGTCAAACGCATGAAGAAGCTCCATGCAGATGGACTTTTAAAGTCTCTTGATTACGAATCATTTGACACGTGCGAACCATGCCTCGTGGGAAAAATGACCAAGACTCCGTTCTCAGGAACAATGGAGCGAGCAACCAACTTATTGGAAATCATACATACTAATGTGTGCGGTCCAATGAGTGTTGAGGCTCGTGGGGGCTATAATTATGTTCTCACCATCACTGATGACTTGAGTAGATATGGGTATGTCTACTTAATGAAACACAAGTCTGAAACCTTTGAAGAGTTCAAGGAATTTCAGAGTGAGGTTGAGAATCAACGTGACAGAAAAATCAAGTTTTTGCGATCAGATCGTGGAGGAGAATATTTGAGTCACGAATTTGGCACACACTTAAGAAAATGTGGAATAGTTTCACAACTCACGCTGCCTGGAACACCTCAGCGTAATGGTGTGTCCAAACGTCGTAATCGCACTCTATTGGATATGGTGCGATCTATGATGTCTCTTACCGATTTACCGCTGTCATTTTGGGGCTATGCTTTAGAGACTGCCACATTCACTTTAAATAGGGCTCCGTCAAAATCCGTTGAGACAACACCGTATGAATTATGGTTTGGGAAGAAACCTAAGCTGTCGTTTCTAAAAGTTCGGGGATGCGATGCTTATGTCAAGAAACTTCAACCTGAAAAGCTCGAACCCAAGTCGGAAAAATGCATCTTCATAGGATACCCTAAAGAAACTGTTGGGTATACCTTCTACCTCAGATCCGAAGGCAAGATCTTTGTTTCCAAGAATGGGTCCTTTCTAGAGAAAGAGTTTCTCTCGAAAGAAATAAGTGGGAGGAAAGTGGAACTTGATGAAGTATTACCTCTTGAACCGGTAAGTAGCGCAGCTCAAGAAAATGTTCCTGAGGTGCCTGCACCGACTAGAGAGGAAGTTAATGATGATGATCATGAAACTTCAGATCAAGTTGCTACTGAACTTCGTAGGTCCACTAGGACACGTTCCGCACCAGAGTGGTACGACAACCCTGTCTTAGAAATCATGTTGTTGGACAACGGTGAACCTTCGGACTATGAAGAAGCGATGGCGAGCCCGGATTCCAACAAATTGCTGGAAGCCATGAAATCCTAGATAGGATCCATGTATGAAAACGAAGTATGTACTTTGACTGACTTGCCCGATGATCGGCGAGCCATAGAAAATAAATGGATCTTTAAGAAGAAGACAGACGCGGATGGTAATGTGACCATCTATAAAGCTAGGCTTGTCGCTAAGGGTTATCGATAAGTTCAAGGGGTTGACTACGATGAGACTTCCTCTCCCGTAGCAAAGCTGAAGTCCGTCCGAATCATGTTAGAAATTGCCGCATACTATGATTATGAGATATGGCAAATGGACGTCAAAACGGCATTCCTTAACGGTTATCTTAAGGAAGAACTATATATGATGCAGCCGGAAGGTTTTGTCGACCCTAAGAATGCTAACAAGGTATGCAAGCTCCAACGATCCATTTATGGGCTGGTGCAAGCATCTCGGAGTTGGAACATTCGCTTTGATGAGATGATCAAAGCGTTTGGGTTTATGCAGACTTATGGAGAAGCCTGCGTTTACAAGAAAGTGAGTGGGAGCTCTGTAGCATTTCTCATATTATATGTAGATGGCATACTTTTGATGGGAAATGATATAGAACTTTTGGACAGCATTAAGGCCTACTTGAATAAGAGTTTTTCAATGAAGGACCTTGGAGAAGCTGCTTATATATTAGGCATCAAGATCTATAGAGATAGATCAAGACGCCTCATAGGTCTTTCACAAAGCACATACCTTGATAAGATATTGAAAAAGTTCAATATGGATCAGTCTAAGAAGGGGTTCTTGCCTGTGTTGCAAGGTGTGAAATTGAGCTCAGCTCAATGTCCGACCATGGCATAAGATATAGAAGAGATGAGTGTCATCCCCTATGCCTCAGCCATAGGGTCTATTATGTATGCCATGCTGTGTACTAGACCTAATGTAAACCTTGCCATAAGTTTGGTAGGAAGATACCAAAGTAATCCCGGCAAGGAACACTGGACAGCGGTCAAGAATATCCTGAAGTATCTGAAAAGGACTAAGGACATGTTTCTCGTTTATGGAGGTGACGAAGAGCTCGTCGTAAAGGGTTACGTCGACGCTAGCCGACACAGATCTGGATGACTCTAAGTCACAAACCGGATATGTGTATATGTTGAATGGTGGAGCAGTAAGCTGGTGCAGCTGCAAGCAGAGCGTCGTGGCGGGATCTACATGTGAAGCGGAGTACATGGCAGCCTCAGAGGCAGCACATGAAGCAATTTGGGTGAAGGAGTTCATCACCGACCTAGGAGTCATACCCAATGCGTCGGGGCCGATCAAACTCTTCTGTGACAACACTATAGCTATTGCACTTGCCAAGGAGCCCAGGTTTCACAAGAAGACCAGGCACATCAAGCGTCGCTTCAACTCCATTCGTGAAAATGTTCAAGATGGAGACATAGATATTTGTAAAGTACATACGGATCTGAATGTCGCAGATCCATTGACTAAACCTCTCCCTAGGGCAAAACATGATCAACACCAGAACTCTATGGGTGTTCGATTCATCACAATGTAACTAGATTATTGACTCTAGTGCAAGTGGGTGACTATTGGAAATATGCCCTAGAGGCAATAATAAAAGGATTATTATTATATTTCCTTGTTCATGATAATTGTCTTTTATTCATGCTATAATTGTGTTATCCTGAAATCGTAATACATGTGTGAATACATAGACACCAACATGTCCCTAGTAAGCCTCTAGTTGACTAGCTCGTTAATCAACAGATAGTCATGGTTTCCTGGCTATGGACATTGGATGTCATTGATAACGAGATCACATCATTAGGAGAATGATGTGATGGACAAGACCCAATCTTAAACATAGCACAAGATTGTATAGTTCGTTTGCTAGAGTTTTTCCAATGTCAAGTATCTTTTACTTAGACCATGAGATCGTGTAACTCCTGGATACCGTAGGAGTGCTTTGGGTGTACCAAACGTCACAACATAACTGGGTGACTATAAAGGTATACTACGGGTATCTCCGAAAGTGTTTGTTGGGTTGACACGGATCAAGACTGGGATTTGTCACTCCGTATGACGGAGAGGTATCTCTGGGCCCACTCGGTAATGCATCATCATAATGAGCTCAAAGTGACCAGGTGTCTGGTCACGGGATCATGCATTACGGTACGAGTAAAGTAACTTGCCAGTAACGAGATTGAACGAGGTATTGGGATACCGACGATCGAATCTCGGGCAAGTAACGTACCGATTGACAAAGGAAATTGTATACGGGGTTGCCTGAATCCTCGACATCATGGTTCATCCGATGAGATCATCGAGGAGCATGTGGGAGCCAACATGGGTATCCATATCCCGCTGTTGGTTATTGACCGGAGAGCCGTCTCGGTCATGTCTACATGTCTCCCGAACCCGTAGGGTCTACACACTTAAGGTTCGATGACGCTAGGATTGTAGAGATATGTATATGCAGTAACCCGAAAGTTGTTCGGAGTCCCGAATGAGATCCCGGACGTCACGAGGAGTTCCGGAATGGTCCGGAGGTGAAGAATTATATATAGGAAGTGCAGTTTCGGCCATCGGGAGAGTTTCGGGGGTCACCGGTATTGTACCGGAACCACCGGATGGGTCCCGGGGGTCCACCGGGTGGGGCCACCCATCCCGGAGGGCCCCATGGGCTGAAGTGGGGAGGGGAACCAGCCCATAGTGGGCTGGTGTGCCCCCTTGGCCCACCCCCTGCGCCTAGGGTTGGAAACCCTAGGGTGGGGGGGCGCCCCACTTGCCTTGGGGGCTACTCCACCCTTGGCCGCCGCCCCCCCTAGGAGATCCCATCTCCTAGGGCCTCCCCCCCCTTGGGGAGCCTATATAAAGGGGGGAGGGGCAGCCGCACCCTTGAGTCTTGGCGCCTCCCTCTCCCCTGCTACACCTCTCCCTCTGGCAGAAGAATGGCGAAGCCCTGCTGCGGTGACTGCTGCATCCACCACCACGCCGTCGTGCTGCTGGATCTTCATCAACCTCTCCTTCCCCCTTGCTGGATCAAGAAGGAGGAGACGTCACGCTGACCGTACGTGTATTGAACGCGGAGGTGCCGTCCGTTCGGCGCTAGGATCTCCGGTGATTTGGATCACGTCGAGTACGACTCCCTCATCCCCGTTCTTTGAACGCTTCCGCTCGCGATCTACAAAGGTATGTAGATGCATCCGATCACTCGTTGCTAGATGAACTCATAGATGGATCTTGGTGAAACCGTAGGAATTTTTTTGTTTTCTGCAACGTTCCCCAACAACCAAGTGGGTAGCCGCCCCTGCCTTTCGCTCGGGCCCCCCACCACAACTGACGTCATGGATCAACAAGGGGATGGACAGGGGGCCAGTAAATGATGTGTCGATATTGCAGAGTCGAATCCGAGATCTCTTAGAGAGAGATGTCAGCCTGGCCACGGTAATGCAAGTCATGCTAGTTCGTCAAGTCCCGCCTTGCAAACGTCGACCCCTCCGTATGTGGGAGTTCAACCCGGAAGGACCACGAACTATTCAGCACTTCCTCGGCATGACGCTCGAAGAGATGTATAAATTGTTCTTCGGACCACATATAAGGTGTCCGGACACCACCGAGGATGCGGGTCTGAGCTGCAAACATCCAGATACCCAAGTAAGTAATCCCGTGGCCGAACACGTTGTTTTTTTATTTATCACAACATCATTCTGAAAGGTCGCTCTTTGACCAGGACTGGGTAACAAAGGCGAAGATGATCAGGTGTTCAGCCCCCCTTCCCGAAGGCTCAGCAGATCCAGTACTGGCCAGAATGCTCGAGCCAGCGCCTTATCAGGCGCCCCCAAGGGAAGATAAAGGGGGGATAAAGAGGCTGAAAGCAGGCCTCACTCATTATTCATCCAAACCGAGGCAATTAGCGCCTCCGCGAAGGAGGATAACCAGGGAGAAGAATATGAAATTCCCTCTCCCCAAGGAAGGAAGAGGACCACCTCTGAAGACCCGGAAACAAAGGTTTCCAAACGGAGGAAGAAATCTTCGCCAGAGGGTCCTGCCTCGGAGGGTACTCTTGCCGCACAGTGCCCATAAGGGGATCAGCCCTCTACCGAGCTATAAGTAAACGAAAAGTACTTAATAGTTAAATATCCTACATTACTTCTGAAGACAATAACCAAAGCATGTATCTTATAGTTCGGATCGTAGCCCTTCTCAACTGAGTTCGTCTTCGGGGGATCTTCTTCCGGAGATGATGGAGAGCGAAACACCTCCCCATGCCACCCGCCTCATGACGCGGGCGACCCTGAAGTGTCATCGCAGAGGGTTTCTCCTGATCCGCCAAGGCCAAAGGGTATGTTTTTGACAGTACTGCACATGTTAGGTGTGCCCTATCCAGATAGTAGCCCCTGAGACTCTAGTTGTCGTCGAGAATGGCGGCAAACAGAGGATCATAGTCCGAGGTAATAATCAGGCCGCCTTCATGTGCAGGTGGCTGAAGGTCCAGTGGCTAGTCGGACTGGTGAGTTTGCCGAGTTGAAGCGGCAACTTGATGCGACAGATGCCGACATCGTGCTTGTCAACAAGCGGCTCGACGAGGCACAGGGTATGTGATTTCTCCGGTGATAACCACATAGTAAGAGGAGCATGATGCTAGTATCTTTAATATGTTGTGACTGCGGATGGAGGTGCCGCCGTGGAGACCCTTCGGGCGGAACTTGCCCGAGCCAAGGAACAAGCCAGGAATAGTGATGCGGCCGCTCTAAAGGCGGTCGAAGAGCTGAGGGCCGAACAGGCTGCGCATTGCCAAAGCAAGGAAAAAAATAGCCAGGATGGCCGTTGAGTTGAAAGATGCCACCGACCGTTACCAGCTTCTTGAAAAAGAAAGCCGGGCGAAGGCGGCAGACCTGGAGAAGGCCATGGTAGCAGCCAAGGAAGCCCGCTCTAAAATCAGAGCGGCGAAGGAGGAGCTGTGTCAAGCTGGAGATATCGCGGCTGGGAAGCCCTTTTTGTTGCGAGCGAAGTTCAGAGATCCGAAGTATGCCCCTCTTGATCAACTATGGAGTTCTGCAGACGCATACATGGATTTGGTAGCCAGTGCTGCTGATGCGGCCGAGTACTTCAAGGATCAAAAATATCGTGAAGTGGAAAGGCTATTCTGGTCACAGTTCCATGTTCCAGTGCGTCCGCTGCTATTGAATGAGCGAATGGCCGAGTGGGCCGAGCTCCATAGGTTGTCCGGGCTTGCCATGAGGTCTATTGTGGATATCTGTGGCCGGAAGGGCCAAGGCCAAATAGTTATTTTAGTTGAGTGCAACAGGTCCTTGGTGCTGTGCCGCACATCGACGCTATGAAGAGGTCGGCGTGCATAGAGGGTGCGCGTATGGCACTTGCCCGTGTCAAGACATACTGGGCAGAGATGGAGGCCACCGCTATTGCAACCCCAAGTTCGGCCGTAGGCCAAGTATCTGCCGAGCACTACTTGAAGAAGTCCTTGAAGGCGCTCGTTCAATAGAGGCTCAGTGCTGGAAGAATATTATGTTCTAGTGACATGTATTCCCATTGTAAAAACAATGTTTTATTGAATTATAAAGGTTGTGTTTATACTTTTGCCTGAAAGTATTATGATGCCTCCTGTGCGGCCGTTTATGTGTATATGTATATAACCTGAAAGTTTGCAGTCGTCGGCTTCAGCCCCCACGCATATAATGCGGGGGTGTTCGCAAAAAAACGCGTATTCACACTTGATCCAATGTCTTGGTCCATTAAGGAGGTGGTGGCGCAGCGAACAAGGCAATCAGACTATATTGCTTTAACACTTTCACTTAGCCATAGGAGTTTGACGGTGGGACTACTATATAGCCCCTGGTACCTCCGCACCCGTCCGAATACGGTGTGCGTACGTACATGACCGGGAAACGTTCCTTCGTTAGTGCAGAGGAATCCTAAAGATTCCGCTAAGTCATCGAGTGGTTGAACAGTCTCGCGCTTTATCCGGACAGTCAGTTTTCGGCTTTCTCTACTAAGGTGCTCATCCGGATGAACCAGGGCACAATCGCAGTAGTTCTCCCGGTGCCGCCTTAGCCGATAGAGCAGAACGTAAGGTAGCAAAACACGAGAGTCGAGAAAACCCAACATTTGACCAAAGACATGATTCGGAGCTGATGCATATAAGGCCAAACTCGCGACACCGAACAATCCCTAAGGTATTCGGTCTTTATAACATATTCCGGGCTGAACGATGCCCTTAATAATAAACCCTGAGTGTCCAGGTACGTGCAATATTCTGACATGGAGAAATGCCAATAACGCCAGCATCCTTCTCGGTTGTATTGAGTATCCGGAGGATGTGAACAACAAGAGACAGTAAAAAAGGTTTACGCAGGGTCTTAATCTGCAAAGAAACCTTTGAGAGGGTCCGTGCTGCACGTATGTGCCTGTGTCTCCGTTGTGCCGTGTCCTGGACGGGTGTAGCACGATTGTCATCTATAAAAGAGAAGAACTTAGGTGAAAGTTGTCGTGCCAAAAAAATTGGTTATTCTCGATAAACCATTAAAATTCAAGATAAGTCAAGTTGAGCCGAACTAGCCCTGATTACACGCGGGAAGCCCCTGGTACCGTCTATGAGGGTTTAACCATCAAACCAATCTCAGGTATATCTAGTGATGCGCCGGACTTGTCTAACCGTGTCCGCGGTCTTGACGACCTATCATTTATTCTGGTTGGTGAGGTCGTCTAGTGTTCGGCTGTTAAAGCTGCCGCACATTCTTCCGCGCATACAGAACGCTCAATATTTCCACTAACTGTGATGGTACCACGTGGACCAGGCATCTTAAGCTTAAGAGAAGCGTAATGTGGCACCGCATTAAAATGAGCGAAAGCCATTCTTCCCAGTAGTGCTTGATAGCCGCTTCAGAATGGAGCAATGTCGAAGTCTAACTTCTCACTTCGGTAGTTGTCGGATGAACCGAATACAACCTTAGTATTAGAGAGCCCGTGGAGCGGGCCTCTGGGCCTGGTATTACTCCCTTGAAGGTAGTATTACTGTGGCTGATTTTTGTCGGGTCTATCCCCATTTTGCGGACTGTGTCCTAATATATCAGATTTAGACGACTGCCGCCGTCCATAAGGACTCGTGTGAGATGGTATCCGTTTATTATTGGGTCTAACACCAAGGCAGCCAATACTTCATGTTGGATGCTTGTCGGGTGATCCCTGCGATCAAAACTGATCGGGCGGGCCAACCAGGGGTTGAACTTAGGGGTGACGGGCTCTACGACGCGTATGTCTCGGAGTGCATGTTTGCTTCTCCTCTTCGTCACGTGGATCATGTTTACTACTTTAACCTCTGGTGGGAATTTTTTCTGTCCTCCAGTGCTTTGCTGGCGAGGTTCGTCCTCGTCTTCGCTTGGTGTCTCCCTCCCCTTGTGTTCGGCGTTTAGCTTACCGGCCTGCTTCAAGACCCAACATTCTCTGTGGGTGTGATTTGCAGGTTTATCGGGGGTGCCATGAATCTGACATAGTTTGTATGGAATCTTGTTTAGGCTGGACAGTCCATCTCTGCTGTCTTTGATAGGCTTTTTCCGCTGACCTGGTCGAGAGCCCCTGAATCCAGCATTTACCGGCATATTATCTGGGCTATCTTCTTTATTTTGACGCTTGCTTTTACTGCATCCTGGCTTTCCATTGCCATCCCTGACTTCGGATGTGCTTGGGTCGCTGGTGCTATTGCGAGCTAACCAGCTATCTTCGCCCATGCAAAAGCGGGTCATGAGGCTTGTCAGGGCTGCCATTGTTCTCGGCTTTTCTTGGCCGAGGTGTCTGGTGATACGTCTCCGTCGTATCTATAATTTTTGATTGTTCCATGCCAATATTATTCAACTTTCATATACTTTTTGGCAACTTTTTATATTATTTTTGGGACTAACATATTGATCCAGTGCCCAGTGCCAGTTCCTGTTTGTTGCATGTTTTATGTTTCGCAGAATATCCATACCAAACGGAATCCAAACGGGATAAAAATGGATGGAGCTTATTTTTGGAATATTTGGAAAATTCCGGAAGAAAAATCCACGCGAGACGGTGCTCGAGGTGGTCACGAGGTAGGGGGGCGCGCCTGACCCCCCTGGGCGCGCCCCCTACCCTCGTGAGCCACCCGTAAGGCGGTTGACGCTCTTCTTTTGCCGCAAGAAAGCTAATTTTCGGGAAAAAATCACGGTGAAGGTTTCAGGCCAATCGGAGTTACGGATCTCCATATATACACGAAACGGTGAAACAGAGCCAGAAGAGAACGCAGAAACAGAGAGAGACAGAGAGATAGATCCAATCTCGGAGGGGCTCTCGCCCCTCCCACGCCATGGGAGCCAAGGACCAGAGGGGAAACCCTTCTCCCATCTAGGGAGGAGGTTAAGGAAGAAGAAGAAGAAGGGGGCCCTCTTCCCCTTGCTTCCGGTGGAACCGGAGCACTGCCGGGGCCATCACCATCACCGCCATCTTCAACAACAACTTCACCGCCATCATCACCAACTCTTCCCCCCTCTATGCAGCGGTGTAACCTCTCTCTTACCCTCTGTAATCTCTACTTAAACATGGTGCTCAACGCTATATATTATTTCCCAATGATGTATGGCTATCCTATGATGTTTGAGTAGATCTGTTTTGTCCTAATGGCTATTTGATGATCGTGATTGGTTTGAGTTGTATGTTTTATTATTGGTGCTGTCCTATGGTGCTCTCCGTGTCGCGCAAGCGTGAGGGATCCCCACTGTAGGGTTTGCAATATGCTTATGATTTGCTTATGGTGGGTGGCGTGAGTGACAGAAGCACAGACCCGAGTAAGTAGGTTGTTTGCGTATGGGATAAAGGGGACTTGATACTTTAATGCTATGGTTGGGTTTTACCTTAATGAATCTTTAGTAGTTGCGGATGCTTGCTAGAGTTCCAATCATAAGTGCATATGATCCAAGTAGAGAAAGTATGTTAGCTTATGCCTCTCCCTCAAATAAAATTGCAATAATGATTACCGGTCTAGTTATCGATTGCCTAGGGACAAATAACCTTCTTGTTGACAAAAGCTCTTTACTAAAACTAATTTAGTTGTGTCTTCATCTAAACAGCCCCTACTTTATATTTACTTGCTCTTTATTATCTTGCATACCTATCCAACAACACCTACAAAGTACTTCTAGTTTCATACTTGTTTCCGGTAAAGTGAACGTCAAGTGTGCGTAGAGTTGTATCGGTGGTCGATAGAACTTGAGGGAATATTTGTTCTACCTTTAGCTCCTCCTTGGGTTCGACACTCTTACTTATCGAAGAGGCTACAATTGATCCCCTATACTTGTGGGTTATCAAGACCTTTTTCTGGCGCAGTTGCCGGGGAGCAATACCGTGGGGTGAATATTCTCGTGTGTGCTTGTTTGCTTTATCACTAAGTAATTTTTATTTGCTGTTCTTAGTTGTTCTCTATCTTTAGTTATGGATATGGAACACAAAATACCAAAAAAATTAGGTGTACTTTCTGCTCATGGAGATGGGGAACCTCCTAAAACCCTCGATGCTGGTTATGTGAAAGATATTATGTACTACTTTAATAATCCTGAGAAAACCCCATTCAATTATGTAATGGGAGTAATGTTGGATCAACGTGAATACTTTAGGGATTACCGCTTGACACAAAAAGGGAAACTATTATGGGATCAAATTTATATATTGAAGTGGTATGCTAGACAACTATGCTCGGAATATGATTATACTTGTTGCTCTAGGATGAATTCTCCACACCTCCCCTTTTCATGCGAATTTAATGATAATGAAACCTTGGCTTCTTATGCTAGAGGTATATATGATTACTATGATGTGGAACAAATAGAAGAATTTGTTGCTTTTATGGGTGCTTATGAAATTGAATCTATGTTTAAAGAGTTTGATGATATTGATGATGCTTGTTATAGATCTGAAAATTTAGCTATCCTCAAATATTGCTATGTGAATTATGAATACAATTATGAAATTAATGCACTTATTAAGAAAGTCTCCGCTGTCCAAGAAGAGACTAATATTTTGCAGGAATCTATGGAAGAAGAAGTTGATGACACTGTGAGCTCATTGGATGAAAAAGATGAGGAGGAGAGCGAGGAACAAAAGGAGGAAGAGCGGATTGATCACCCGTGCCCACCGTCTAATGAGAGTTGTCGGGTGGTAGGTGCGACATATGCCAACGGGTGGCTTATCATTGTGGGAGCCAGTAAGACGTCGCCGGTGCCTGGAAACGGGATGAGGCGAAGACATGCACCCCGGCGAATCTTACCCAGCTTTGGGGCTCTCCGTGGAGATAACACCCCTACTGCTGCTCTGCGGGGTCTCCGCATGATCACTAGATGGACAAGTAGCTATACAATGCTCCTTGAGCTGTTCGGTGGGAGGAGGAAGAAGGGCTCGGCTAGCTTGCTTCTTCTCCTTGTGTGGTGTCTAAAACTAGTTGGGGGTCCAACCCTTTGCATGGGTGCCCCGGGGGGTTTATATAGGCCTACCCCCCGGGGGTACAATGGTAATCCGACTGGGCGTGGGGCCCAGCCGTCTGTGACTGCGCTCGCCGGCTTCTGCGCCGGCTGCTGGGGCCCGCCGACTGGTGGGTCCCGCCAGCTGCCAGCCCCTTGGTCGACAGGCAGGCCCCACTGTCCAGGACCTGGTCGGCGGCTGGTTACTGTTGCTTCATCTTGGTGATGTGGGCTTCGTCGTGGTAGGCATGGCTACAGTGCCACCGCCCGACGGGCGATTGCTGTAGCCTCACCGCGTCTTGTCTCCTTAATGGGGCGTCTCCTTCGAGGAAGATGGCAAGCTGGCTGCGGGGAGCCGGCTCTGTCTTGGGCTAACTGGGGGAGGCATGGCCGCCTTCGGGTGTCTTTCTGCCCGAAGGGGCCCACCGCCCGTGGGCCGTACTGGTAGCCCGTCGTGGATGACATCAAGATCAACATGGCAACAGTGTCGCACCGGACGGGTCATGGCCACCCGTACGGCGCACTGTGCCAGGCGTGCTCCGGGATTCGGGGGTGGCAGGCTTCACTGTAGCCACGCCCCGTCACATCGCTGCTAGGTGGATGCAAACTTTGAGGGTACGGTTGCTTTATGGGAGCCGGCTTCTTGGAGTCGGCCTCCTCGCGGCCGGCTTCTCGAAGTCGGCCCTCCCATGGCTTTCTTCATGAGGGCTAAAGTCAGGCCGCCTTCCGAAAGCCGGCCTGGGTGACAGCCAGCAAGGGGAAGGCGGCCCCATGTCTTGGATTCTTGAGATCCGGACGGGCTCGTAATTTTTTCAGAAGGGCCAGGGGAAGCCGGCTAGGCTACCCATGGCTATTTACTCCGACAGTAGTCCCCGAAGCTGATCGAGCTTCGAGCCGGACAAAGGGACGAGAAGCTTGGTCAGCTTCCTACCCTGAAGAGCCGGCTTTGCTGGTGTATGCCGATTTCGGGGAGCCCCGCATCTTGCAGGCGGGAAAGTGGTCGACCCGCGTGCTGACCGCGGGCCCTCTCGCGGGCCACGTGGCAGCGAGACCCTGCCGGCGCATGCGCGCGACGGGACGCCGCCGCAGGCCCGGGCCCGCCACTCCTAGGCCTCGGCCCGAACGCTGATCTTCTGTGGCCCAGGTGGACCGCTCGCCTTCCCGTGGCGATTTTATTTCGCCGTTAGGGCGCAATAAACGCGGGACGTGGGGGAGTGGGCACGATCGATCCCCATGTTTCCCCACGCCGCGCCTCCTCGGCTCTGCCACGCGAGCCTATAAGTAGGGGGAGGAGGGGGAGAGATAGAGGTTCGCACGCTCTCTCTCGCTCCACCCCTTCTTGTCCTCCTTTCTTCCTCTCGTTGCCGCTGCAGCCTCCCGTCTCAGCGCCGCCGCGCTGCCACATCGTCTTGCTCCCATGGCGCTGTCGAGCTCGTGGGATGGCTCCAACGTCCATGAGTAACATGTTGAGTTCCTCCGCCAGACTCGGCGCCTGCCCGACGCCAACCTCGTGCGGGTCCGCCTGGCGCCAGAGACGGAGATCTCGCCGGCACTGGAGGAGGGCGAGCGGGTCGTCTTCCGCTCGCACTTCCTGCGCGGCTTCGGCCTTCCGGCGAGCGGATTCCTGCGCTCCTTCCTCGAGTTCTACAATCTCCAGCCGCATCACCTCGCGCCCAACGCGGTGATGCTGCTGTCGGCCTTCGTCTCTCTCTGCGAAGGTTTCTTGGGGCTGCTCCCCATGCTGGAGCTCTGGGGGGAATTCTTCCAGAGCAAACTCAGCACCGTCGTCCCAGGCGTGCCCGCCCCCTGCGGGGCCTTCATCGCCATGAGGAGGTCGGGCGAGAACAACCCGTTCCCGCCCATCCCCCTGATCTAGTCGGTGAAGATCTGGCAGAAGTCGTACTTCTACATGAAGAACGTTGCCCAGCAAGGAGACCACGTCAACCTGCCGGCTTACGTAGCCGGCCCGCCGGCTGGGAGGCAGCCCTCATGGAGTTTCTGGTCCAAGTCACTGTCTCAGGCCGGGAACGCTGCCGTCTCCCGGCTTCGGGTGATGATCTAGTCGGAAGGCCTGAGCGGGGCCGACTTGGTGGCCGCCTTCGTGGAGCGCCGAATACTTCCTCTCCAAAGCCGGCCCCACATGATGTGTCAGATGAGCGGCCGCTTTGACCCAAGCCGGCTGAGCACCAGGGAGATGCCTCATGTGGAGGTGTCGTACATGGTAAATCATATCTCCGATTGCAAGCTCGCCGAGGACTGGCGATACGGCAAGGTGCCGTATTCTCGCGCCAACCCTCCGCCCGTGGTAAGCTTTCCTCTCTTTCTTCTTTTTGTTGGTAGCCGGCTTTATGATGGCCGGCTTCTGATCGGTCGGTTCTTCTTAGCAGAACCCCCTTCTTCCGCCGACGACCGGGGCAGCAGGGATAGAACGCCAGTATGTCCCCGACCGCACGATGGACGACGTCGACGACCCAGATTTGGGGGCGGCCGCCATGGAAGACGCCGTCGTGGGGGACGACGCCGAGCCCAGAGGCATAGGGCTTACCGCCAGCTTCGAGGACTGGCCGGATGATGCCGAAGCCGAAGTCTCCCCGCACCGCCAGCCGGCGGCCGACCATCAGGGCGCGGGCTCGTCCACCACGCCGGCTGCCAGCGGCGCCGCACAGAAGCGCCGGGCCGCGTCGATCCTCTTTGGCAGTCGGCCGAAGAAGTCCAAAGCCTCCACCGTGGCGACCAAACGAGATGAGGCGGCCGCGAAAGCGGCCCGCTTCCGCAAGGCGGTGAAGCAGCCTTAGGCGGTCTCAGCATAAGTCGTCGATTGCCTGGTCGCATGCTTTTCATCGTTCTCTCTTGTTCGAACATTCTTCCTAACCTTTTCCCGCTCGCTAGACAGGGCGCCGCTTTCCCTTGAGCAGGGTCCAGGCGGCTCCGTAGTTGGGCCGACTGGAGGGTCTTCGGGCTCCCGCCGCATGGACCCCCGCACCGACCTCAGGGAGGCCACGGAGCGGAACTCCCGTGAGGCGCGGGAGGAGCGTGAGGTGGCAGAAAAAGTGGCCGCCCAGGCGGCGAGGGAGCAGGCCGACGCGGCAGCCAAGGCCCAGGAGGCGGCGACCGCGGAAATGGAGGCGGAGGGTTCGCGTAACCAGCCTCCGTTGCTTGCCATTCCCCTCCGAGCCGTGGCCCCCGACACCCCATTGCCCCTGACGGAGGAAATCGTCCAAGACCCGCCGCTGATGGAGAGGAGGGAGGACCTCGTGGTCTTCGCGGGGAGAGCGCCGCCGGCAGCGCCAACCGGAGCGGGCCAAGGCGGCCAATTGTCAGCGGCGCCAGAGGAGCCGGCCGGGGGTGAGCCGGAGGACGGAGCCGGCTTCGAGGTGCAGCCGATGACGCGTCGGCGCGCAGGGGGAGGCGCCGCTCCGCCGGAGTCGCGCCGAGTTGCGGGCGCCGGCCAGTCGGCGGAGGCTCTGGAGGCGGCCAGCACCGCCACGTCCGAGTGGACTCCCAGCGAGGGGACTGGCGAGCTGAATGTGGCGGCTCAAGAGGTCCGGAGCCGGCTTCAAGCTCAAGCCGCCCTGCTGCAGCAGTACACCCAGGAGTTCCTGTCGACGCGGGCCGCCATCCGGGTGAGTCTTTCATTCTTGGCCGCTTTGGTCTCTTGATTTCTTCCGTGGGGGCGCGTCAGCGCACCCACTGGGTGTGGTCCCCGAGATTCGGGCCGACTGCTGAGCAGTCGGGTCAGATCTTTCTTGACGACTACCTTATTTTTGCTTCCTGTCTGAACTTCCAGGAATATCATAACTCCCGTGCTGCCGCCTTCAACTCCCAGGCTCAGGAGTTGGGTCGTAAGACCGACGACCTGGCCAACAGCCAAAGTAAGTATTTGATCTTGTCTGTCTCCTGTGGGGGCGCGTCAGCGCACCCACTGGGTGTAGTCCCCGAGATTCGGGCCGACTGCTGAGCAGTCGGGTCGAATCTTCCTTGACGACTTTTTCCTTATTGGTTTTTTTGTCTTTCGTGCTTTCAGGGGCCAACGCCGGCTTGAGGAGGGAGCTCGGCGAAGCGCAGGCCGCCCTTCGCACCAAGGATGTTGAGTACGCTGCCTTGGCCAGGAGCGTGACCGCCTGGCCAAGAAGCTGGTTGACCAAGAGGAGAGCCACAAGGCGGCCCTGCAGAAAGCGCAGGATAGCGAGGCCGCCCTGAAGGCAGAGTTTGAGACCGAGGCGGCGAGCTGGGCTGAGACCCGGCGAGCGCTGGATGAAGGCTTCGGCCGCATCGAGGACTTGATCGATGGTAAACCGCCTTCCTCGCTCCTCTCCTGCCCCTTGCCGCCTGGTTTTTGGCTTGACTTGTGCTGCTGCCTATTTTCTTGTGCAGACTACTTTCCCGGCTACTCCGCCTTCACCGCCCAAACCATCGAGGCCCATCGTGAGGCGCGCCGTCAGGCGGGGGCCAACATCGGGCTGGACATGAATCGGACGCTTGAGGAGCAGCTCTTGGCTGTCCAAGCGCGGCTGCAGCCGGCTCATCGGATGCTTCGCCGGCTCCAACATGCCGGGGCGCAGGTGTTGGCCGCCCTCTGGCCCGGCGAGACAATCCCCCGTACCCCAAGCCGGACTGCCGACTGGCTGGAGGTCGCAGTCGGTCGCTTTGAAGCTTGGAAGGCGTCGGCGGCCCGTCTTGGAGCCGGGCGGGCGTTGGAGTTCGTTCGAGCTTGGTACCCAGGGCTGAACCTGGACCAGCTACGCACTTGGCGACTAGAGGCCGATGCGGAGCTGGAGGAGGTGCGGCCGGCTATAGCCCAACGTGCTTCGACGATCGCCGAGTGCACCGACATCAGCGTTTTTGCACCTGAAATCAATGATGACGGCGTTGCCCAGTCGGAGGAGTGGTTCGGGCTGAACCCGGCGGTGGGCGAGGACTCGGCAGAGGAGATCGCCTCCAGCGACGAGGGCGGGGATGACGAAGAAGAGGACGGTGAATACATCGAGCCGACTAGTGGAACAACCGGCCGGCCTCAGGCTGACCGTGCCTCCAGCAACGAGGCGCATGGAAGCGCGCCCTCTGCGGGAGGCGGTGATCAAGCCGAGGTTGGCCAGCCGGCCGCTTCTTCAGCCGGCACAACCGTCTCTGCCGACCAGTCCGGCTCGTCGGTCGCTCCGCCAGCTTGATCTGCCGTCCTTATTCTTCCTGCTTGTTGCCTTTTGAACAATCTTTATTAAGCTTTCGCAGTTCCACCCACTGGGGGTGTATCCAAACTATGTTGAATGCTGGCCTCTTGGAGGTATTTTATGTAAATATTATTATGTGCATGTTTGGTTTCCATTCGCGTATACTTTTTATCCTTAGGCTTTTTCCTTTGCCGCCTTCCCTCTTTGGGGAGGCAAGTACTCGAGCTTTCTTGGATTGAAGTGAAGTGAATGGAAACCGGCCGGCCGGCTACTCTGGTAGTCGGTCGGTGGTCGGCGGCAAACCGGCTTTCGTTATATTAGTCCGTTGGTCCCTGGCCATCTTTCGTGTGGGCATCCTTTCCTGCTTTTGACTCTTGCCAGCCGGACAGCCGGTTCTTCGAACTGCGACTTTGGCAAGAGCTAAGCCTGGGTGTCGCCACACTACTTGTCTGACCGCGGGTAGGACTTCTAATATAACTCCAGTCGGCCAGTCCCCGGGCCGACTAGTCGAACCCGGTGCCGGACGGAACAAGTAAATGAAATGACAAGGTCATAAGCATGATACTTTTCATTCATATATAAAAGATGGCAGTCCCCAAGCCCTCCTCGGGGGCCTATTGTCTCGTATTTAGTACAAAAGTTAGCGTGATACATACTGCATTTCAACTGTAAAATCTTCGAAGGAGGTTGGCGTTCCATGGTCGTTCCGACTCCTTGCCGGAGTCGTCTCTCTTGCGTGCCTTCGGCTTCTGCGCATCGATTAGGTAGTAGGAGTCGTTTCCTAGAGCTCTGCTGATGACGAAGGGGCCCTCCCAAGGGGCCGAGAGCTTGTGCTGGCCGGCTGTTCGCTGGATCAGCCGGAGCATAAGATCGCCCTCTTGGAAAGATCTTGGCCTGACCTTCCGACTATGGTAGCGGCGTAAACCCTGCTGGTAGATGGCATACCGGCTGAGGGCTAACAGCCGGCCTTCTTCCAGCAGGTCGACGCCGTCTTCTCGTGCTTCCTTGGCCTCCGCCTCCGTGTACATGGTTACCCGGGGGGAGTCGAACTCGATGTCGGTTGGGATGATCGCCTCGGCACCGTACACGAGGAAGAAAGGAGTGAAGCCGGTTGACTTGTTTGGGGTAGTGCGCAGACTCCAGAGGACAGCCGGCAGCTCATCGAGCCAACAGCCGGCTGAACGCTCCAGTGGTACGACCAGTCGGGGCTTGATGCCGGAGAGGATGAGGCCGTTGGCTCGCTCGACCTGGCCGTTTGACTGCGGGTGGGCGACGGACGCTAAGTCTAGCCGGATACCTTGGGCTGCGCAGAAACGTGCCAAGGCTCCTTTGGCAAAATTCGTGCCATTGTTGGTGATGATGCTGTGTGGCACGCCGTACCGAGTTGTTATGTCTGCGATGAATGTCACAGCAGTCGGCCCATTCAGCTTCTTTATCGGCTTTGCCTCAATCCACTTGGTGAATTTGTCCACGGCGACGAGCAAATGCGTCATGCCGCCGCGCGCCGTCTTGAATGGGCCCACCATGTCCAGTCCCCAAATGGCGAAGGGCCAGGTGAGGGGAATGGTCTTGAGTGCTGAAGCCGGCATGTGTTGCTTGGACCTGAAAAGTTGGCACCCTTTGCAATATTTAACTAATTCTTTGGCGTCATCCAAAGCAGTCGGCCAGAAGAAACCATGGCGGAAAGCTTTGGTGACGAGTGATCTTGAAGCCGCATGGTGGCCGCATTCTCCTTGGTAAATGTCTCTGAGGATTGCAATGCCCTTCTCTTGCTCGACGCACCGTTGGAGGACTCCAGTGACACTGCGCTTGACGAGTTCTCTGTTGACGATTGTGTATGCTCCGGCTCGACGTTGGACTTGTCTTGCCTCTGCTTCGTCAACCGGCAGATCTTGGTTTACTAGGAAGTTGAGGATGGACTGAGCCCATGACGGAGCCGCGACTTCTCCTACTGCCAATGTGGCTACTGCCACCAGGGTGGGCGGGCTGGGTGGTGAAATGCTGGAGTCGGCCGCCGGCTGTTGTGCTGGTGCAGTCCCCGGGCCGGCTACTGCAGTCCCCGAGCCGGGTGTGGCAGTCCCTGAGCCGGTTGCCGAAGTCCCCGGGCCGACTACTGAAGTCCCGGGGTCGCCTGCTTGGTTCTTCGAGCCGGACCCGGACGCGTCGGGGTTAGGCGGTACGAAGATGGAATCGTACTCTGGAGACGGCTTGATGGACGGCTTGAGGAGGCGTTGTAGAGTGACGCCGGTTGGTATTGCTTGCCGAGTGGAGCCTATTCGAGCCAGGGCATCGGCTGGCTCGTTGTCGGCTCGCGGTACATGGAGGAACTCGCATCCTTCAAAGTATCCGCTGAGTTGTTGAACCAGGAAGCGGTAGCTTTCCATATTTGTGTCCTTGGCGTCCCAGTCGCCGGATGATTGCTGAACCACCAAGTCTGAGTCGCCATAACATAGGATCCGGCGGATGCCGAGTTCCTTGGCAAGTCGGAGCCCGTGTATGAGTGCCTCATACTCAGCTACATTGTTGGAGGCGGCAAAGTGAATCTGCAACGTGTATCTGAGCTTGTCGCCTTTGGGAGAGGTAAGGACGACACCGGCTCCCAAGCCGGTGCGCATCTTGGACCCATCAAAGTGCATGCGCCAATGGGTGGAGTCGGGAGCCGGCGGTAGGTACTGGGTCTCGGCCCAGTCGACGAGGAAGTCGGCCAGTGCTTGGGACTTGATGGCGGTGCGGGGCTGGTAGAAGATTGTGTAAGGGGCCAGCTCGATGGCCCATTTTGCCACCCGGCCGGATGCGTCCCGGCTGCCTATGATCTCGGCCAGCGGGGCGGTGCAAACGACCGTGACGGGATGCTCTTGAAAGTAGGGCTTCAGCTTCTTGGCGGTGAAGTACACACCGTAACACATCTTCTGGTAGTGCGGGTAGTTCTGCTTTGAAGCGGACAACACCTCGCTCAAATAATACACCGGCCTCTGGACCGGCTGGGCTCGGCCTTCTTCTGGGCGTTGGACTACGATGACGGTGCTGACCACCCGGCTGGTTGCGGCAATGTAAAGGAGCATGGGCTCTTTCTCAGTCGGCGCCGCTAGGACGGGCGGCGTGGCCAACATCTCCTTCAGCTCGTGAAAAGCTTGGTCGGCCTGGTCGTTCCACTCGAAGTGAGTGCTCTTCTTCATGAGGCGGTAGAGGGGGAGAGCTTTCTCTCCGAGCCGGCTGATGAAGTGGTTCAAGGAGGCCAAGCATCCGGTGAACTTTTGGATGTCTCAAAGCTTGGTGGGGATCGCCATTCTCTCGATGGCCTTGATCTTCACCGGGTTGCATTCGATGCCGCGTTCGGAGACCAGGAAGCCTAGGAGCTGGCCGGCTGGCACTCCGAACACGCATTTCTCGGGGTTGAGCTTGATTTGGAACCGGCGTAGGTTCTCAAATGTTTCTTTGAGGTCTTCCAGCAAGGTGTCGCGCTTCTCCGTCTTCACCACAATGTCGTCCACGTAGACGTGAGCGTTTCTGCCGAGTTGCTTGAGGAGGCACTTCTGCATGCAACGCTGAAAAGTGGCATCGGCATTTCTTAAGCCAAATGTCATAGTCAGGTAGCAGAAGGCTACAAATGGCGTGATGAAGGCGGTCTTCAGGCGGTCGTCCGGATCTAACTTTATCTGGTGATATCCTGAGTAAGCATCCAAGAAACTCAACAGCTCGCATCCAGCCGTGGAGTCTATCACTTGGTCAATCCTCGGCAGGGCAAAGGGATCTTTAGGGCAGGCCTTGTTGAGGCTTGTGTAGTCTATACACATGCGCCACTTGTTGTTCTTCTTTAACACAAGGACCGGGTTGGCAAGCCACTCTGGAAAGAAGACTTCCATAATGAAGCCGGCTGCCAGAAGCCGGGCTATCTCCTCCCCTAGAATCCTTCTCTTTTCCCCTGATAGTCGGCGGAGGGGCTGCTTGACTGGTTTCACGTCTTTTCGGACGTGTAGTTTGTGCTCGGCGAATTCCTTCGGAACACCCGGCATGTCCTTGGGGGACCATGCAAAGATGTCCCAATTCTCACGGAGGAAATCGGCGAGCTCGCCTTCCTATTTGCTGTTCAGGCTTGCCCCGATGACGGCAAACCTCTCGGGGTGCTCGGGGTCAAGGGGTATCTTCTTGGTTTCTTTGGCCGGCTGGAAAGATCCTTGGGCATCATACTCCTTGGGGTCGGGGGACTGGTTCGGCTGCTTGCTGGCCATGGCCATGACCCGGTCCAACATCTTCTTCTCTTCGGCGATCACAAGGGACTCGGCCAGCCGGCTGCTGGCGGCAGCGCACTCGGAAGACTTCTTGTAATCGCCGGCTACGGTGATGACACCCTTGGAACTTGGTATCTTCATCTTGAGGTATGCATAGTGGGGAACTGCCATGAACCTGGCCAAGGCGGGTCGGCCAAGCAACGCGTGGTAGGGGCTCTCTAGGTCCACCACTTCAAACCATATTGCTTCCCGGCGGAAATGCTCCTTGTCCCCAAAGAGTACATCAATCTTGATCTTGCCAATGGGGGCGCAGGACAAGCCGGGTACGATGCCATGAAACACAGTCCGAGTAGGCATGAGCTGCTTCGTCTTGACATTTAGCATCTCCAGGGTGTCACGGTACATGATGTTGATGCTGCTCCCGCCGTCTATCAGCACGCGGGAGAAGCGGGCAGCGCGTCTGTCCGTCGCGAGGGTGGCTTCCAGGACCAACGCATAAGAGCCGGGAGACGGCATCACCTCTGGATGGTCGGCCCGGCTCCAGCTGATGGGTTTTTCTGACCAACGCATGTGTCCGGCGGGGTTGGCAGCGACCACGCTGACTTCCTGGTGCTCTCGGCGTTTGCCGCGCCGGTCTTCGAGCTGGCTTGTAAAGACGATGTAGGTTGCTTGCTCGTCGGGGAATTCATCGTGCACGGCTCCGACTGCGGGCCGAGCGGCCGGAGGGGGCGGAGCCGGCAGGCGGAGGCAGCGCGAGCCCCTCGCCTTTAGAGATTCGGGTGAGCCAATGGCACTTCCGAGTTGTGTGGTTGGACGGCTTCGCGCCGCTATGGAATGCACGGGGCGTCGAGAGTTTGCTCATAGGAGAAAGCCGGCTGCCAAGCCTGCCGGCCGCCCTTGGGCTTCTTGGGCGCGAGTCGCCCTTCAGGCAGCGCGTCTTCGACCGTGGCCACCTGCCGACTGGTGGGAGGCGGCGCAGGGCCCTTGCGCTTGTGGTCGTTCGGGTGTGGGCGTTGGCCGGAATCCCCTGCCGACGTCTTGGGCGCCGGGTTTAGTACTTTCTCGGACGCGTCTACCCGGAGCTCGGTCTTCATCGAAGAGTCGGCGGTGGCGTATTTGTCTGCTATGTCCAGAAGCTCGTCGAGGGTAGTCGGCTCGTCGCAGAGGAGCTTGTGCTTGAGGAGGGTACCTTCTCGGCACCCGGCAGTGAAGTATTCGATGGCTTGCACCTCGTGCACCCCCTCGCAAGAATTGCGGAGCTCAGCCCAACGCGTGAGGTAGTCGCGAGTGGACTCGGCTGGGCCCTGTACGCACAGGGAGAGCTGCCTGGGCTTGGGGGCCCGCTTGTAGGTGCTGATGAAGTTGCGGATGAAAGCTTCGGTGAAATCTAGCCAGCTATTGATGCTGAGAGGCTTGAGGTTGTTGAGCCAGGTCCGCGTCGTGCCTTGCAGCATGAGGGGCATGTACTTCACGGCAACGCGTCGGTTGCCGTTGGCTATGCTGACTGCCGTGGAGTAGTCGATCAACCAATCTTCCGGCTTCACGGAGCCGTTGTACTTGGGCGTGTCTCTTGGGAGCGAGAACCCTTTGGGGAAAGGCTCGTCGCGGATGCGGGGGCCGAAACAAGGCGGGCCGACATCGTCTTCTTCTTCCAGTGCCAGGGATCGCGCCAGGCGGTCGATCCGATGGCGGGCATCGTTCTCGCCGACTCCTTCGCGGCGACCTAGTCAGCCGCTGAGAGTCGGGTGCGCCACTGGCGGCGGGGTGGGATATCTCTCTCCACGGGGTCGAGGCGGAGGCGGATTGCCCCGCCATTCCATGGCTCGGGGATGGCCGTCCGCGTCTCGCTCGATGGAGATTCGGGTCCGGCTTCGGCTGGCCGCCGGCTCTTTCTCGCGCCGCGCGCGGGCGTTGCTCGTAGTCGGTGTCCGGGACGTCGCGCCGTGATCTCGGCGCGGGGGAGGGCTTCCCGCGCGGGCGTCGGCTTCGTGCCGCCGTGTGGCCGCGTCAATCAGTTGCTAGATGCGCCGGGTCATGTGGGGGAGTTCTTCGACCTCCAAGCCGTCCAACTCGTCCACGGCCTCCTGGGAGACACGCAAGTTCTCGAGCGGAGTGGCATAGACCGGGCGGTCGGCTCCCAGCATGTCGGCGATGACGGCGCTGCGTTGCTTGACAATGCCGGCCCGGCTTGGCCCGCCCGGGGCCGGCGTGCCGAAGGCGGCGCGGTCAGCTTCGCGCTGGTAGGCCTCCGTGAGGCGTCTCACAGAAGCCAGCCTCCGGCCCTCTGCGAGGAGGGCGAGGCGGCGCGCCTCCAGTGCTTCATCGTCGGCATCAGCCGGGATGGGGGTGGACAAGTCGTGGGCCGCCGCGTGTGGGGCGTCATGGGCGCTCTCGTCGGCTGGGCCGCCGTGGCCGACGACCATCACTTCAGTGGTGATAGTATCGCGGCCGTCGGTCCGAGGAAGCGGGTCGTTGTAGATCGCGACGTTGGTGGGGAAGGTGTCGAAGGAGGCCGTGTCGGAGTCGACAGGCATCGGGTCGGTGGAGCCAACCGACTCTAGATCCACAGCGGGCTCGCTGGAGACATGGAGCTGGCCGAGGAGGTTGGCGAGGTGGTCGGTGCCCGCGTCGGAGGCAAACTCGTCAGAGATGAGGGTTTCGTCGAGGAGATTGGCGAGGCTGCTCGCCGCGCAGATGCTGGTGATGCCTTGCAGCGCGTCGTGGCAAGCGCCATCGGGTGTGCCGGGCTGGCTACGCTTGCTGGGGAGGAAAAGGGTTCTCGTCCAGAACAGGTCTCCGGACGATGGTGCACCTGGCCCCACGGTGGGCGCCAAATGTCAGGTGGTAGGTGCGACATATGCCAACGGGTGGCTTATCATTGTGGGAGCTAGTAAGACATCGCCGGTGCCTGGAAACGGGATGAGGCGAAGACATGCACGCCGGCGAATCTTACCCAGCTTCGGGGCTCTCCGTGGAGATAACACCCCTACTGCTGCTCTGCGGGGTCTCCGCATGATCACTAGATGGACAAGTAGCTATACAATGCTCCTTGAGCTGTTCGGTGGGAGGAGGAAGAAGGGCACGGCTAGCTTGCTTCTTCTCCTTGTGTGGTGTCTAAAACTAGTTGGGGGTCCAACCCTTTGCATGGGTGCCCCGGGGGGTTTATATAGGCCTACCCCCCGGGGGTACAATGGTAATCCGACTGGGCGCGGGGCCCAGCTGTCTGTGACTACGCTCGCCGGCTTCTGCGCTGGCTGCTGGGGCCCGCCGACTGGTGGGTCCCGCCGGCTGCCGGCCCCTTGGTCGACAGGCAGGCCCCACTGTCCAGGACCTGGTCGGTGGCTGGTTACTGTTGCTTCATCTTGGTGACGTGGGCTCCGTCGTGGTAGGCGTGGCTACAGTGCCACCGCCCGGCGGGCGATCGCTGTAGCCTCACCGCGTCTTGTCTCCTTAATGGGGCGTCTCCTTCGAGGAAGATGGCAAGCCGGCTGCGGGGAGCCGGCTCTGTCTTCGGCCGACTGGGGGAGGCGTGGCCGCCTTCGGGTGTCTCTCTGCCCGAAGGGGCCCACTGCCCGTGGGCCGTACTGGTAGCCCGTCGTGGATGACATCAAGGTCAACGTGGCAATAGTGTCGCGCCGGACGGGTCATTGCCACCCGTACGGCGCACTGTGCCAGGCGTGCTCTGGGATTCAGGGGTGGCAGGCTTCACTGTAGCCACACCCCGTCACATCGCCGCTAGGTGGATGCAAACTTTGAGGGTACGGTCTCGACCGCTTTATGGGAGCCGGCTTCTTGGAGTCGGCCTCCTCGCGGCCGGCTTCTAGAAGTCGTCCCTCCCATGGCTTTCTTCATGAGGGCTAAAGTCGGGCCGCCTTCCGAAAGCTGGCCTGGGTGACAGCCAGCAAGGGGAAGGCGCCCATGTCTTGGATTCTTGAGAGCCGGACGGGCTCGTAATTTTTTCAGAAGGGCCAGGGGAAGCCGGCTAGGCTACCCATGGCTATTTACTCCGACAAGAGTAACTCTTCAACTCATACATTGTTTAATTTCCCTTCGTGCTTACCGAAGGATGATTGCTATAATGACTGTTATGATCCCATTGATTCTCTTGAAATATCCCTTTTTGATGATGCTTGCTATGCTTATGGCCAAGATGCCAATATGAATTATGCTTATGGATATGAACTTGCTATAGTTCCTTATGTTAAACATGAAATTGTTGCTATTGCACCCACGCATGATAGTCCTATTATCTTTTTGAATTCTCCCGAATATACTATATTGGAGAAGTTTGCCCTTATTAAGGATTATATTGATGGGTTGCCTTTTACCGTTGCACATGATGATTTTGATATATATAATATGCATGTGCTTGCTTCTCCTACTTGCAATTATTATGAGAGAGGAACTATATCTCCACCTCTCTATGTTTCCCACATGATAAAATTGCAAGAAACTGTTTATACTATGCATTGGCCTTTACTTTGTGTGCATGAATTGTTCTTTTATGACATGCCGATGCATAGGAAGAGAGTTAGACTTCGTCATTACATGATATATGTTGCTTTGTGCTCACTACTAAATTACAAATCATTGCTAATTAAAATTGGCTTTGATATACCTTGGGATCCGGGTGGATCCATTACTTGAGCATTATATGCCTAGCTTAATGGATTTAAAGAAAGCGCTTCCAGAGAGACAACCCGGAAGTTTTAGAGAGTCATTTATTTCTGTTGAGTGCTTTCATATAGTTTAAAAACAACAAAAATAAAGAGGGGTACCCAAAACTTTTTCAAAAAGGAAAGCGAAAGTGAGAAAGACAAGCATTGTTGAAGTGGGAGAGCTCCTTGAACTTTGTTCATGCTCACGACAACTTTGTGAATCTTGATTATAGAAACTTTTCAATAAAAATAATTATCCCCTTGTACAATTCCATTGTATTATAAAAATAATGTGCCAATGTTTGCCTTTAGGATCTTTACATTTGCTTGATGGTTTGTACGGTGCAGGACAGAAACTTTGGCTGTAGTGCGCGATTTTACATTTATAGCTGGAACGTCAAATGGTTCTTATTCTTTTTGCACTGTCTTCCTCTACAAATTTTTTATTTTTCCTAATTTTGGTAGAATTTTTCAAGAATCAGAAGTATGGTGAATGTTCAGATTATTACAGACTATTCTGTTTTAGACAGATTCTGTTTTTGATGCATAGTTTGCTTGTTTTGATGAAACTATCAATTTATATTAGTGGATTAAGCCACGAAAAAGTTATACCACAGTAGACACAATGCAAAAACAAAATATGAATTGGTTTGCAACAGTACTTAGAGTAGTGATTTGCTTCATTATACTAACAGATCTTACCGAGTTTTTTGTTGAAGTTTTGTGTGGATGAAGTGTTCGATGATCGAGAAGGTTTCGATGTGAGAAGAAGGAAGAGAGGCAAGAGCTCAAGCTTGGGGATGCCCGAGGCACCCCAAGTAAATATTCAAGGAGACTCAAGCGTCTAAGCTTGGGGATGCTGGGGAGGCATCCCCTCTTTCTTCAACAAGTATCGGTATGTTTTCAGATTCGTTTCGTTCATGCGATATCTGCAAGTCTTGGAGCGTCTTTTGCATTTAGGTTTTTATTTTTCTTTTATGAACCATGCTGGTATGATATAGTCCTTGGTTGATTTATAGAATGCTCTATGCACTTCACTTATATCTTTTTGAGTATGGCTTTATAGAATGCTTCATGTGCTTCACTTATATCATTTGAAGTTTGGATTGCCTGTTTCTCTTTACATAGACAACCGCCATTTGTAGAATGCTCTTTTGCTTCACTTAGATTTGTTAGGGCACGGGCATATATTTTGTAGAAAGAATTAAACTCTCTTGCTTCACTTATATCTATTTAGAGAGATGACAGGAGTTGGTCATTCACATGGTTAGTCATAAAATCCTACATAAACTTGTAGATCACTGAATATGATATGTTTGATTCCTTGCAATAGTTTTGCGATATAAAGATGGTGATATTAGAGTCATGCTAGTCGAGTAATTGTGAAATTCAGAAATACTTGTGTTGAGGTTTGCAAGTCCCGTAGCATGCACGTATGGTGAACCGTTATGTAACAAAGTCGGAGCATGAGGTGTTTATTGATTGTCTTCCTTATGAGTGGCGGTCGGGGACGAGCGATGGTCTTTTCCTACCAATCTATCCCCCTAGGAGCATGCACGTAGTACTTTGTTTTGATGACTAATAGATTTTTGCAATAAGTATGTGAGTTCTTTATGACTAATGTTGAGTCCATGGATTATACGCACTCTCGCCCTTCCATCATTGCTAGCCTCTCTAGTACCGCGCAACTTTCGCCGGTACCATAAACCCACCATATACCTTCCTCAAAACAGCCACCATACCTACCTATCATGGCATTTCCATAGCCATTCCGAGATATATTGCCATGCAACTTGCATCATCATCATATACATGACTTGAGCATTCATTGTCACATTGCTTTGCATGATCGTAAGATAGCTAGCATGTTGTTTTCATGGCTTGTCTGTTTTTTGATGTCATTGCTACGCTAGATCACTGCACATCCCGATACACCGCCGGAGGCATTCATATAGAGTCATATCTTTGTTCTAGTATCGAGTTGTAATATTGAGTTGTAAGTAAAAAAGTGTGATGATCATCATTAATAGAGCATTGTCCAAAAAAAAGAATAAAAAAAGAGAAAGGCCAAAAAAAGAGAAAGGCCGAATAAAAAAAGAGAAAGGCCAAAAAGGCCAAATAAAAAAATAAAAAAATAAAAGGGACAATGCTACTATCCTTTTTCCACACTTGTGCTTCAAAGTAGCACCATGTTCTTCATATAGAGAGTCTCTTGAGTTATCACTTTCATATACTAGTGGGAATTTTCATTATAGAACTTGGCTTGTATATTCCAACGATGGGCTTCCTCAAATGCCCTAGGTCTTCATGAGCAAGCAAGTTGGATGCACACCCACTTAGTTTCAATTAGAGCTTTCATACACTTATAGCTCTAGTGCATTCGTTGCATGGCAATCCCTACTCACTCACATTGATATCTATTAATGGGCATCTCCATAGCCTGTTCATACGCCTAGTTGATGTGAGACTATCTTCTCCTTTTTGTCTTCTCCACCATCATATTCTATTCCACCTATAGTGCTATGTCCATGGCTCACGCTCATGTATTGCGTGAAAGTTGAAAGGTTTGAGAACGTCAAAAGTATGAAACAATTGCTTGGCTTGTCATCGGGGTTGTGCATGATGTGAATATTTTGTGTGGTGAAGATGGAGCATAGCCAGACTATATGATTTTGTAGGGATAACTTTCTTTGGCCATGTTATTTTGAAAAGACATGATTGCTTTATTAGTAGGCTCGAAGTATTATTGTTTTTATGCAAAATGATAGACTATTTCTTTGAATCACTCGTATCTTAATATTCATGCCATGATTAGACATATGATCAAGATTATGCTAGGTAGCATTCCACATCAAAAATTATCTTTTTTATCATTTACCTACTCGAGGACGAGCAGGAATTAAGCTTGGGCATGCTGATACGTCTCGGTCGTATCTATAATTTTTGATTGTTCCATGCCAATATTCTACAACTTTCATATACTTTTGGCAACTTTTTATAATATTTTTGGGATTAACATCTTGATCTAGTGCCTAGTGGCAGTTCATGTTTGTTGCATGTTTTTTGTTTCACAGAATATCCATATCAAACGGAGTCCAAACGGGATAAAAACTGACGGAGATTTTTTTTGGAATATATATGATTTTTGGGAATAAAAATCCACGCAAAACGGTGCCCGAGGTGGCCACGGGGTAGGGGGCGCGCCCCTGACCCTCGTGGGCCACCCGTAAGGCAGTTGGTGCCCTTCTTTCGCCGCAAGAAAGCTAATTTCCGGATGAGATCGTGTCAAAATTTCAGCCCAATCGGAGTTACGGATCTCCGGGAATATAAGAAACGGTGAAAGGGAAGAATCTGAAAGGCAAAAACAGAGAGAGACAGAGAGACAGATCCAATCTCGGAGGGGCTCTCGCCCCTCCCATGCCATGGAGGCCAAGGACCAGAGGAGAAACCCTTCTCCCATCTAGGGAGGAGGTCAAGGAAGAAGAAGACGAAGGGGGCCCCTCTCCCCTTCTCTTCCGGTGGCGCCGGAACGCTGTCGTGGCCATCATCATTATCACCGTGATCTACACCAACACCTCTGCCATCTTCACCAACATCTCCATCACCTTCCCCCCTCTATATACAGCGGTCCACTCTCCCGCAACCCGCTGTACCCTCTACTTGAACATGGTGCTTTATGCTTCATATTATTGTCCAATGATGTGTTGCCATCCTATGATGTATGAGTAGATTTTCGTTGTCCTATTGGTGGTTGATGAATTGCTATGATTGATTTAATTTGCTTGTGGTTATGTTGCTGTCCTTTGGTGCCCATCATATGATTGTGCGCGTGGATCACACCCTAGGTTAGTTGTATGTTGATAGGACTATGTATTGGAGGGCAAGAGTGACAGAAGCTTCAACCTAGCATAGAAATTGATGCATACGGGATTGAAGGGGACCAATATATCTTAATGCTATGGTTGGGTTTTACCTTAATGAACGTTAGTAGTTGCGGATGCTTGCTAATAGTTCCAATCATAAGTGCATAGAATTCCAAGTCAGGGATGACATGCTAGCAGTGGCCTCTCCCACATAATACTTGTTATCGATCTAGTAAAGTAGTCAATTGCTTAGGGGAAATTTCGCAACTCCTACCACCACTTTTCCACACTCGCTATATTTACTTTATTGTTTCTTTAT
The DNA here is from genome assembly GCF_002162155.2 of Triticum dicoccoides. Lineage (NCBI taxonomy): Eukaryota > Viridiplantae > Streptophyta > Magnoliopsida > Poales > Poaceae > Triticum > Triticum dicoccoides. The sequence goes on from NC_041388.1 coordinate 277,103,987, forward strand.
CTAAACAGCCCCCACTTTTTATTTACGTACTCTTTATTATCTTGCAAACCTATCCAACAACACCTACAAAGTACTTCTAGTTTCATACTTGTTCTAGGTAAAGCGAACGTCAAGCGTGCATAGAGTTGTATCGGTGGTCGATAGAACTTGAGTGAATATTTGTTCTACCTTTAGCTCCTCGTTGGGTTCGACACTCTTACTTATCGAAAACTGTTGCGATCCCCTATACTTGTGGGTTATCAAGACATTTTTCTGGCGCCGTTGCCGGGGAGCAATAGCGTGGGGTGAATATTCTCGTGTGTGCTTGTTTGCTTTATCACTAAGTAATTTTTATTTGTTGTTCTTAGTTGTTCTTTATCTTTAGTTATGGATATGGAACACGAAATACCAAAAAAATTAGGTGTACTTGCTACTCATGGAGATGGGGAACCTCCTAAAACCCTCGATGCTGGTTATGTGAAAAATATTATGTACTACTTTAATAATCCTGAGAAAACCCCATTCAATTATGTAATGGGAGTAACGTTGGATCAACGTGAATACTTTAGGGATTACCGCTTGACACAAAAAGGGAAACTATTATGGGATCAAATTCATATATTGAAGTGGTATGCTCGGCAAGTATGCTTGAGTTATGATTATACTTGTTGCTCTAGGATGGAGGCTCCACACCTTCCCTTTTTATGCAAATTTAATGATAATAAAACCTTAGCTTATTATGCTAATGGTATATATGATTACTATGATGTGGAACAAATAGAAGAATTTGTTGCTTTTATGGGTGCTTATGAAATTGAATCTATGTTTAAACAGTTTGAAGATTTTGATGATGTTGTTTATAGACCTGAAAATTTAGCTATCCTGAAATATTGTTATGAGAATTATGAATACAATTACGAAATGAATGCGCTTATTGAGAAAGTCTCCACTGTCCAAGAAGAGACTAATATTTTGCAGGAATCTATGAAAGAAGTTGATGAAACTATGAGCTCATTGGATGAAAAAGATGAGGAAGAGAGCGAAGAACAAAAGGAGGAAGAGCGGATTAGCTACCCGTGCCCACCTTCTAATGAGAATAACTCTTCAACTCATACATTGTTTAATTCCCCTTCGTGTTTAACGAAGGATGATTGCTATGATGATTGTTATGATCCCGTTGATTCTTTTGAAATATCCCTTTTTGATGATGCTTGCTATGCTTGTGGCCAAGATGCCAATATGAATTATGCTTATGAAGATGAACTTGCTATAGTTCCTTGTGTTAAACATGAAATTGTTGCTATTGCACCCACACACGATAGTCCTATTATCTTTTTGAATTCTCCCAACTACACTATATCGGAGAAGTTTGCACTTATTAAGGATTATATTGATGGGTTGCCTTTTACTACTACACATGATGATTTTGATGAATATAATATGCATGTGCTTGCTACTCCTACTTGCAATTATTATGAGAGAGGAACTATATCTCCACCTCTCTTTGTTTCCAATATGATAGAATTGCAAGAAACTGTTTATACTATGCATTGGCCTTTACTATGTGTGCATGAATTGTTCTTTTATGACATGCCGATGCATAGGAAGAGAGTTAGACTTCGTCATTACATGATATATGTTACCTTGTGCTCACCACTAAATTACAAATCATTGTTAATTAAAATTGGCTTTGATATACATTGGGATCCGGGTGGATCCATTACTTGAGCATTGTATGCCTAGCTTAATGGCTTTAAAGAAAGCGCTGCCAGGGAGACAACCCGAAAGTTTTAGAGAGTTATTTATTTCTGTTGAGTGCTTTTATATAGTTTAAAAACAACAAAAATAAAGAGGGGAACCCAAAACTTTTTCAAAAAGGAAAGCGAAAGTGAGACAGACAAGCATTGTAGAAGTGGGAGCTAGCCTTGAACTTTGTTCATGCTCACAGAAACTTTGTGAATCTTGATTACAAAAACTTCTCAATAAAAATAATTATACCCTTGTACAATTCCATTGTATTATAAAAATAATGTGCCAAGGTTTGCCTTTAGGATGTTTACATTTGCTTGATGGTTTGTACGTTGCAGGACAGAAACTTTGGCTGTAGTGCGCGATTTTACATTTTTAGCTGGAACGTCAAATGTTTGATTCTTTTTGCACTGTCTTTATATACAAATTTTTTATTTTTCCTAATTTTGGTATAATGTTTCAAGTATCAGAGGTATGGTGAATGTTCAGATTATTACAGACTGTTCTGTTTTAGATAGATTCTGTTTTTGATGCATAGTTTGCTTGTTTCGATGAAACTATCGATTCATATCAGTGGATTAAGCCATGTAAAAGTTATATTACAGTAGACACAATGAAAAAACAAAATATAAATTGGTTTGCAACAGTACTTAGAGTAGTGATTTTCTTTATTATACTAACGGATCTTACCGAGTTTTCTATTGAAGTTTTGTGTGGATGAAGTGTTAGATGATCGAGAAGGTCTCGATGTGAGAAGAAGGAAGAGAGGCAAGAGCTCAAGCTTGGGGGTGCCCGAGGCACCCCAAGTAAATATTCAAGGAGACTCAAGCGTCTAAGCTTGGGGATGCCCCGGAAGGCATCCCCTCTTTCTTCAACAAATATCGGTATGTTTTTGGATTCGTTTCGTTCATGCAATATGTGCAATCTTGGAGCGTCTTTTGCATTTAGTTTTCATTTTTCTTTTATGCACCATGCTGGTATGAGATAGTCCTTGGTTGATTTATAGAATGCTCTTTGCACTTCACTTATATCTTTTGAGTATGGCTTTATAGAATGCTTCATGTACTTCACTTATATCATTTGAACTTTGGATTGCCTGTTTCTCTTTATATAGACAACCGCCATTTGTAGAATGCTCTTTTGCTTCACTTATATTTGTTAGAGCACGGTCATATCTTTTGTAGAAAGAATTAAACTCTCTTGCTTCACTTATATCTATTTGGAGTGATGACAGGAATTGGTCATTCACATGGTTAGTCATAAAATCCTACATAAAACTTGTAGATTACTGAATATGATATGTTTAATTCCTTGCAATAGTTTTGCAATATAAAGATGGTGATATTAGAGTCATGCTAGTGGGTAGTTGTGGATTGTAGAAATAATTGTGTTGAGGTTTGTGATTACCGTAGCATGCATGTATGGTGAACCGTTATGTAACGAAGTCGGAGCATGATTTATTTATTGATTGTCTTCCTTATGAGTGGCGGTCGGGGACGAGTGACGGTGTCCTGGACTAGGGGGTACTCACCACGTCGTCTCCCGATCTATTAGATTGGGCCGAGGACCCCTGTGCCCGTATACTCATGGGCCAGTTCGAACGGCTACCGCATACAAGGAAGATTCCACAAGACTTGGCGATCAAGACAAGGACTTCTCCCCACCGGCGTATTGGGCTAGGACTCTTGTTATCCTAGGCCTCTGGTGCATTATATAAACCAAGGCTAGGCTAGTCGATAGATCAACTCCATACACAACAATCATACCATAGGCTAGCTTCTAGGGTTTAGCCTCCTTGATCTCATGGTAGATCTACTCTTGTAATATCCATATCATCAATATTAATCAAGCAGGACATAGGGTTTTACCTCCATCAAGAGGGCCCGGACCTGGGTAAAAACATCATGTTCCTTGCCTCCTGTTACCATCCGACCTAAACGCACAGTTCGGGACCCCCTACCCGAGATCCGCCGGTTTTTACACCGACATTGGTGCTTTCATTGAGAGTTCCGCTATGTGATCGACAAAAGGATCGATGGCTCGCCTGCAGATCAACTGCGACTTCGGCATCTTCGTCACTAGCTCGACTGGTCACCTTGGTTCGACCAAGAATTACGCCCCGTGTTCGGATCACCATGTCCGGACGAGGGCCTTCATCAAACATCAACTCCGATCTCTATCAAGATCACGGAGGAATCATCTATGGAGCACGGGGGCTCAACGTCAACATTGCCCTCAAGCGACCGTGCTGTTTTTCTGGACAGCGAACTCGTATCTGCCACCACCACCTCCTCGGGTATCGATTTGACGATCTCTTTGGTGGAATTGTGCGGAATTGAGTCTACAACAACCCTGAAAAATTTCGTCGAGTTCCGATGGAGGAATCTCTGGCAATCCACGATATACTAGAGCCCTGTCAAATCTGGACGGGAATTTGGATGAGTTTAGGGCGTGGTGTCCAGCGTCTAGCTCGGACGTCCTTTGCAAGATCCAACCGTTGATCGGCTGCGGAATTCCTATATCTATCACCTCTCAAAATTTCGGCTCGATCCGACCGTCCAAACTCCGGGAACCTTCCGATTAGTGCATCACTTTTCGGATCTGTTTTCTGCGCGAAAACGAATCGGACCCAAGTTCTTCTTTTTTATGAACGGGATTTCAGACATCCCTTTTGTAGGAAGTTTTGTATGGGGTATTGTGTTTTGTTCCCGAACACATCCCACTAACTTTAAGATCTTTTGAACATGATCTTAAACTTCATGCTGGTGTCAAACCAGTCCGGCAATATTACTCCACGGCTGCCGACCTGCGCTAGACACGGCGTCACTTTGTTGAGCCGAGCTCAACTTCTTCGGATCATCATCTCGGCAAGCCGAACAAGAGTCCGGCATCGCGAAGGATAAATCATCACCAACATCGCCGCCCCACGGATTACACGGAGCGGGCATACCGGCATCACCGCACGGTCGCTTCATCAAGCCGACATCGATCACGTCACGACCTGCATCGACAGGGCCGCACTATTGCTTCTTCAAGCTGGTGTCCATCACGCCGACCTACTTCGACTCATCGGCTGACATCGAGGCTTCGACATCTCGGCTGGACCGGGGGCTTCGCCATCTCTTCATCAACCTACTCCGGACACTTCGACGTCACTAGCCGACCAGTTCCGTCACGTTAGCTGGGCCGAGGGCTTTGCCTCGGCGAGTCAACCTTTACCAGCATTGCCATGCCGTCGTTTTACCGCCCATCAGGCAATGGGTGTGCGGAGCGAGTCCCAATTTTGGGAATCGCCTTCCTTCGGATTGCTACAACAAATAAACCAGGTGCTATTAATCTCAGTATTTTTTGCTTGTTTGGGTTCATTTTTCCCAAGGAATTATTACTCTGGTTTTTCCATGATATGTACACAGGTCTATCAAATGGTGGCCGCATTAACGACGGTTCGCATGGTGGTTCGATCAGTCTCCGTACATAGTCCGGTGAATGCCGCATCCGGAACTCGGACCGACTTGTGAATTCAGGCTTTGCCACGCCTTTACCGCATCACGCCGACGCCCTGCATCGACATTGACTTCGGCGCCAGGCCATATTTCTTCTATTCCTCACTATGCATAAATTATTTATTATGCAACATTTTTTTAATTATCATTATTACCATTATCTCCGGTTTGCACTATTTTTTGTGCACAGAAAAATGATCCGGGGACTTCAGCGTCACTCTGCCGGTCTGCATTGACCGTTCTATGTCACCACTTCGGTGTGTCGAGCTCTCCGCTCCGCCACCTCGGGACCAGCTTGGGGGATGGAACATTGCCCCGCATCAAGCTCGGACCGCGTCATCAATACCGAAAACATTAACCAGCTAAGTCACTTTCATGCTCAAAGCTTTAATTTCTAACTTGTGCTCGGTTCAACCAAGCATTATACTTTTTTGGAAAAAAAGTTGCTTGTAAAAAATTGTCCAAACTTTGTTTGTGACGCATAAATTCAAATACCCCGTTTACTTGGGGGCTTCCTTTATGAAGCTTTTCCTGTTGCATATGATTATACTTGTACGCCCTGTTCAAGAATTCATCTGATTAACCAGTTAACTTGCCGATTAATCCTTACTCATAGGGTCCCCGAGTAGTCGATTACCCGATAAATCGTCCGATTAATTGATTAAATGGCCGATTAACTTGCCGATTAGCCTATTAATCCCCTAATCACCAGCCGACCGAGTAGCTACCAGTTAACAATTTCCTCAACAATGCTTGTACGGCTTCGTTCCTTGTTCGTGTATTATGCCACAATATGCACCACATTTACTTAAGCGATTTGCAAGCTGGGTTGCCTCGCTCCTGTGTTTACCCCTACGTTCCCGATTGTTCGGCTAGGGAGTAAAGGGAGCACCTCTGCGATTGTCACGGTCGGGTCACCCGAGCCGGACCTCAGACTGGGTGAAGCCGAAAGCTAGCGCTCTTATAGTTATTCAATGATGGTCGGCACACAACGGAACTCATGAGTACAAAAAATCTATTGCACAAGTCTCATAATAACAATGAGCACCGAAGAAAGGTATCGGTGGGGGTACTATTTTCTTGGAAGATGCTTCTTACTCTTCGTAGTAATATAGCATAAGTTCCCTGAGCGCGCTTTGTATGTTACAGCCTTATGGCCTGATTGCCTGGTTATTGGAAACACCATCGATATTCTCGAACGATGGAGTACATAACACTTTTCGGTCCTTAACCGAAGAGGAAGAAGCCGACGGTCGGTTAAGGCGCGTTTAAAGTTCGGTTGAACATAGATATGATATAAGTACTTCGGTACATGCAATCATTCTTCTACCCAAGTAACTTGGGGGCTCTTAAGTTTATTTGAGCCGTTTTATAATAAGTGTTCTTCTTCTCAGTCGTTGCAAAGTTCTATTATTATTATTTATCACTCTTTTTTCGACGCGAGTGTGCGGTCACTAGCCGGGGAGCCTAATTTCTCTCTCAAAGCCGTTAGAGTTTAGTTTGCTAAACTGGCCTAATGAGAAGTACTCCGCCCTCGGGATAGGAGGTTGAAGCCGTAGGCTGACCCGCTCGAAGTCTTGAGATAGGATGTGTCATGTTAAAGGACGACAGAAGCACTTCTTTTTTCTAAGACCAATTTTCGGATTGGCATCGAACACTTGATCTTGTTTGGACGTCATGTTTTTACTGACGTTTCTTGGTTTTCCAAGCTTTTTGGCACTTTTAAACTATTTGTGCTTTTCCAGCATTAGTCTCGCAGTGCAACGCCGGACACTATTTTGTAGGGATGAGCTTTCTTTGGCTATGTTATTTCAATAAGACATAATTGCTTGGTTGGTATGCTTGAAGTATTATTATTTTTATGTCAAAGGATAGACTATTGCTTTGAATCACTCGTGTCTTAATATTCATGCCATGATTAGACATATGATCAAGATTATGCTAGGTAGCATTCCACATCAAAAATTATATTTTTTATCATTTACCTACTCGAGGACGAGCAGGAATTAAGCTTGGGGATGCTGATACGTCTCCGTCGTATCTATAATTTTTGATTGTTCCATGCCAATATTATTCAACTTTCATATACTTTTTGGCAACTTTATTATTATTTTTGGGACTAACATATTGATCCAGTGCCCAGTGCCAGTTCCTGTTTGTTGCATGTTTTATGTTTCGCAGAATATCCATACCAAACGGAATCCAAACGGGATAAAAACGGATGGAGCTTATTTTTGGAATATTTGGAAAATTCCGGAAGAAAAATCCACGCGAGACGGTGCCTGAGGTGGTCACGAGGTAGGGGGTGCGCCTGACCCTCCTAGGCGCGCCCCTACCCTCGTGAGCCACCCATAAGGCAGTTGACGCTCTTCTTTTGCCGCAAGAAAGCTAATTTTCGGAAAACAAATCACGGCGAAGGTTTCAGGCCAATCGGAGTTACGGATCTCCATATATACACGAAACGGTGAAACAGAGCCAGAAGAGAACGCAGAAACAGAGAGAGACAGAGAGATAGATCCAATCTCGGAGGGGCTCTCGCCCCTCCCACGCCATGGGAGCCAAGGACCAGAGGGGAAACCCTTCTCCCATCTAGGGAGGAGGTCAAGGAAGAAGAAGAAGAAGGGGGCCCTCTCCCCCTTGCTTCCGGTGGCACCGGAGCACTACCGGGGCCATCACCACACCGCCATCTTCACCAACAACTTCACCGCCATCATCACCAACTCTTCCCCCCTCTATGCAGTGGTGTAACCTCTCTCTTACCCGCTGTAATCTCTACTTAAACATGGTGCTCAATGCTATATATTATTTCCCAATGATGTATGGCTATCCTATGATGTTTGAGTAGATCTGTTTTGTCCTAATGACTATTTGATGATCGTGATTGGTTTGAGTTGTATGTTTTATTATTGGTGCTGTCCTATGGTGCTCTCCGTGTCGCGCAAGCGTGAGGGATCCCCGTTGTAGGGTTTGCAATATGCTTATGATTTGCTTATGGTGGGTGGCGTGAGTGACAGAAGCACAGACCCGAGTAAGTAGGTTGTTTGCGTATGGGATAAAGGGGACTTGATACTTTAATGCTATGGTTGGGTTTTACCTTAATGAATCTCTAGTAGTTGCGGATGCTTGCTAGAGTTCCAATCATAAGTGCATATGATCCAAGTAGAGAAAGTATGTTAGCTTATGCCTCTCCCTCAAATAAAATTGCAATAATGATTACCGATCTAGTTATCGATTGCCTAGGGACAAATAACCTTCTTGTTGACAAAAGCTCTTTACTAAAACTAATTTAGTTGTGTCTTCATCTAAACAGCCCCTACTTTATATTTACTTGCTCTTTATTATCTTGCATACCTATCCAACAACACCTACAAAGTACTTCTAGTTTCATACTTGTTTCCGGTAAAGTGAACGTCAAGTGTGCGTAGAGTTGTATCGGTGGTCGATAGAACTTGAGGGAATATTTGTTCTACCTTTAGCTCCTTGTTGGGTTCGACACTCTTACTTATCGAAAGAGGCTACAATTGATCCCCTATACTTGTGGGTTATCATCTGGCGAGCCATTCGTCTCGGACGCTGTGCTTGAAAGCTGCTAAGGCTTCGGTGTCCGGGCAGTCGACGATTTGGTTCTTCTTAGTAAGAAACCTGTTCCAAAGCTTTCGGGCTGACTCTCCAAGCTATTGAATTATATGACTTAAATCGTCTGCATCTGGAGGTCGGACATAGGTCCCTTGAAAATTAGCCAGAAAAGCATCCTCGAGCTCCTCCCAACTTCCAATTGAGTTTTTGGGGAGGCTTTTCAGCCAGTGCCGAGCTGGTCCTTTAAGCTTGAGGGGCAAGTACTTGATGGAGTGGAGATCATCTTCGCGAGCCATATGGATATGGAGGATAAAGTCCTCAATCCAGACCCCAAGGTCTGTGGTCCCGTCGTACGCCTCTATGTTCACTGGTTTGAATCCTTCTGGAAACTCGTGGTCCAGCACCTCATCGGTGAAACATAGGGGGTGTGCGGCACCCTTGTATTTGGATGTATCATGGCGTTCGGACGGTTGTAGTATTCGGTTTTGATTTTGTGCCGGAGCGCGCTTCCTAGATCCATAGATGGATCTGGTCATACTGGATTTTTGGCGCAAGTCCTCACGTAGATCGTGTGTTGACTTATGTGCGGCCTTGTTAGCCGCTCTATCGCGGCCACAAGGTGGTTGATCCTGCCGGTTGGCCATTTTATTTTTCGGCTGTGTGGGCTACGGCCTCATGGTAATAGCTTGCGCTTTGGATAGCTCTTTGTGTGGTAACTTCCACCATACTTTTCTTCGTTGTCGAGCACTTTGTTCCACCTGCTGTTGAGCATATTTTGTGCGGCCTTAAGCCTTTGCTTCTGCTTCTTCAGACTCCTCGCTGTGGCAATAAGCATTCTGCGGAGGTTGTGTGCATCTTCGTCCCGACTGTTTTCCTCCCCAAAGGGGGGTTGATGAGGTTTATCCTCGGCATCGCCGTGTTCGGACATCGGATCCGTACTATGTTCGCCGTTTGCAGTTTCATCATGCTCTGCCACTGGGTCAATGTGGTCGTCATTTCCTCTGGAATCGACTGGAGTGTTATTTTCTCTTGCGTTGTTATTGTTGTTTTTGCCGAGGCGGGATTTTGAGCGGCGCCTATGCCGACGCTTTGCTTGCTTCTCGAGGGAGCTATTCTTCGCTGTATCCTACCATTCTTCATCATTATTTTCTTTGGGTGTATCCACCATGTATATGTCATGTGGTGAAGTGGCTGTCCAGCGCCCTGTGGGCACTGGTTCCTGTTCCTCTCCTGCATCGTCGTCCATGCCGTCGATGTCTTCGGAGTCGAAATCGAGCATGTCAGTTAAATCGTCGACAGAGGCTACTAAGTGGGTGGTGGGTGGGCATCGAATTTCTTCGTCGTCCGCATCCCCTTCTAGCCGGACATAGTTCGGCCAAGGATCTCCTGACAAGGAGAGAGACCTTAATGCATTTAGCACATCGCTGAAAGGTGAGTGCTGAAGATATCCACGGAGGTGAACTCCATGATCGGCGCCCAATTGGATTCGATAGGCACGGATGCAGGCAGCTCGGAGTCCGTGGCCGGAGACGAATCCAGTGGTTCGACAACACGGCTCTCGTGAGGGGTGAAGTCAGTATCCGGCTCCATCGCCACTGAGAGTGCGGCCTCCATGGTGGGGTCTATCCCCCCGTCCTCGGATGGCGCAATTTGATCCGGATTGAGGGCCGGAGTAGTTGCAGGTGTGATCTCCCGAACACTGTCCGACGGCAGAGTTACGTCATGCTCGCCGTGATTGTGCAGTGCACCTGACATGGGCTCGAATCCGTCGAAGATCAAGTCTCCGCGGATGTCGACAGTGTAGTTTAAGTTTCCGAACCTGACCTGATGGCCAGGGGCGTAGCTCTCGATCTGCTCCAGATGGCCAAGCAAGTTGGCCCGCAGTGCGAAGCCGCCAAATACAAAGATCTGTCTGGGGGGAAATCCTCACCCTAGACCGCATCGTTACCGATGATCGAAGGAGCCATCAAGCCTTATGGTGACGGCACAGTGGAACTCTCAATGAAAGCACCAATGTCGGTGTCAAAACCGGCGGATCTTGGGTAGGGGTCCCGAACTGTGCGTCTAAGGCGGATGGTAACAGGAGGCGGGGGACACGATGTTTACCCAGGTTCGGGCCCTCTCGATGGAGGTAATACCCTACTTCCTGCTTGATTGATCTTGATGATATGAGTATTACAAGAGTTGATCTACCACGAGATCTTAGAGGCTAAACCCTAGAAGCTAGCCTATGGTATGATTGTTGTTCTCCTACGGACTAAACCCTCCGGTTTATATAGACACCGGAGTGGGCTAGTGAGGGAGTCCTGGATTAGGGGGTGTCCGGATGGCCGGACTATACCTTCAGCCGGACTCCTGGACTATGAAGATACAAGATTGAAGACTTCGTCTCGTGTCCGGGAGGGACTTTCCTTGGCGTGGAAGGCAAGCTCGGTGATACGGATATGTGGATCTCTTACCATTGTAACCGACTTTGTGTAACCCTAACCCTCTCCGGTGTCTATATAAACCAAAAGGTTTTAGTCCGTAGGACAACATACAGAACAACAATCATACCATAGGCTAGATTCTAGGGTTTAGCCTCTCCGATCTCGTGGTAGATCTACTCTTGTACTACCCATATCATCAATATTAATCAAGCAGGACGTAGGGTTTTACCTCCATCAAGAGGGACCGAACCTGGGTAAAACTTCGTGTCCCTTGCCTCCTGTTACCATCCGGCCTAGACGCACAGTTCGGGACCCCCTACCCGAGATCCACCGGTTTTGACACCGACATTGGTGCTTTCATTGAGAGTTCCTCTGTGTCGTCGCCGTTAGGCTTGATGGCTCCTACGATCATCAATAGCGATGCAGTCCAGGGTGAGACCTTCCTCCCCGGACAGATCTTCGTCTTCGGCGGCTTCGCACTGCGGGCCAATTCACTTCGCCACCTGGAGCAGATCGAAATCTATGCCCCTGGCCGTCAGGTCAGATTTGGAAGTTTAAACTACACGGCTGACATCTGCGGGGACTTGATCCTCGACGGATTCGAGCCACTGCCGAGCGCGCTGCACTGTCATGACGAGCATGATCTAGCTCTGCCGCCGAACGGTGCCCTGGAGGGCGCACCCGCATCGGCTTCGACCCTCAATTCGGAGCCAACTGCGCCGATCGAGGATGGGTGGTTGGACGCCGCCTCGGGGGCTGCGATCCCAACGGCGATCGAGCCGAACACCAGCCCCACACTCTGCGAGACTTGTGACTCCAAGGAGCCGGACTCCTCTCTGGACTCCGAACCCTCCGCGCCCCTGCCGATCGAATCCGATTGGGCGCCGATCATGGAGTTTACTGCCGCGGACATCTTACAGCACTCGCCTTTCGGCGATATTCTGAAGACACTAAAGTCTCTCTCTTTATCAGGAGAGCCCTGGCCGGACTACGGTCAGCAAGGTTGGGATATGGACGATGAAGAAATTCAAAGCCCACCCACCACCCACTTTGTAGCCACTTTCGACAATTTAACCGACATGCTCAACTTCGACTCTGAAGACATCGACGGTATGGACGCTGATGCAGGAGACAATGAAGAACCAGCGCCTATTGGGCCCTGGAAAGCCACCTCGTCATATGACATATACATGGTGGACACCCCAAAAGAAGGAGATGGCGATGGAATAGCGGAGGATGACCCCTCCAAGAAACAGCCTAAGCGCCGATGTCAGCGGCGCCGCTCAAAATCCCGCCAAAGCAAATACGGTGATTCCAGCACGGGAGATAATAATACTCCGGAGAGTGCCGAAGAAAACCCCCTCCAACAAGATTCAGCACAGGAGGATGGAGAAGCCAGCCCTCATGAGAGAGCGGCAGACAGAGAGGTCGAGGACGATAATTATATGCCTCCCTCCGAAGACGAGGCAAGCCTCGACGACGACGAATTCGTCGTGCCAGAGGATCCCGTCGAGCAAGAGCGTTTTCAACGCAGGCTTATGGCCACGGCAAGAATCCTCAAGAAAAAACAGCAACAGCTTAGAGCTGATCAAGATTTGCTAGTCGACAGATGGACTGAAGTCCTTGCGGCCAAAGAGCATAAACTCGAACGCCCCTCCAAGAGCTACCCAAAGCGCAGGTTGCTACCCCGATTAGAGGAGGAAGCACTTAAACCTACATCACCAGCACTTGATACGGCCGACCGGCCACCTCGTGGCCGCGATAGAGAGGCCTCTCGGCCCTCCACTCAAGCCGCACCCCGTACCAAGGCACAGGAAAATGCGCCAGACCTGCGAGATATGTTGGAGGACAAGGCAAGGCAAACAAGATCAATCTACGGATCGCGTGGGCGCCCCACAACTCGAGACGATAACCGTCACGCCGGACACAAATCCGGTAGGGCCGAACACAGTAGACAAAAGCTCATTGGAGCTACATCGTGATATAGCCCAGTACAAAGGCGCCGCACACCCACTATGCTTCACAGACGAAGTAATGGATCATCAAATTCCCGAGGGCTTCAAACCCGTAAACATCGAATCATATGATGGCACAACAGATCCTGTGGTATGGATCGAGGATTATCTCCTTCATATCCACATGGCCCGTGGCGATGATCTCCACGCCATCAAATACCTCCCACTCAAGCTTAAAGGACTAGCTCGGCATTGGCTTAACAACTTGCCAGCAAGATCAATCAGTTGTTGGGAGGACCTGCAGCCGCATTCCTTGACAATTTCTAGGGCACTTATGTGCGACCACCAGACGCCGATGACCTAAGCCATGTAATTCAGCAGCCAGAGGAATCGGCCAGGCAATTCTGGACACGGTTCCTAACAAAGAAAAATCAAATACTGGACCGTCCGGACGCAGAGGCCCTAGCAGCATTCAAGCACAATATCCGTGACGAGTGGCTTGCCCGGCACCTTGGACAAGAAAAGCCAAAATCTATGGCAGCACTCATGACACTCATGACCCACTTTTGCGCAGGAGAAGACAGCTGGCTTGCTCGTAGCAACAATATGACCAAGAACCCTGGTAATTCGGATACTAGGGACAGTAGTGGCAGGTCGCGTCGCAACAAGCAGAAGCGCCGCATTAATGGCGACAATGCTGAGGATACGACAGTTAATGCCGGATTCAGAGGCTATAAATCCGGTCAGCGGAAAAAGCCATTCAAAATAAATCCTAGGGGCCCATCCAGTTTGGACCGAATACTCGACCGCTTGTGCCAGATACATGGCACCCCCGAAAAGCCGGCCAATCACACCAACAGGGATTGTTGGGTGTTCAAGCAGGCAGGCAAGTTAAATGCCGAAAATAAAGACAAGGGGCTGCATAGCGATGACGACGAAGAGCCCCGGCCGCCGAACAACAGTGGACAGAAGGGTTTTCCCCCACAAGTGCGGACGGTGAACATGATATACGCAACCCACATCCCCAAGAGGGAGCGGAAGCACGCGTTAAGGGACGTATACGCGGTAGAGCCAGTCTCCCCAAAGTTCAACCCATGGTCCTCCTGCCCGATCACCTTTGATCGAAGGGACCATCCCACTAGCACCCGTCATGGCGGATTCACCGCATTGGTTCTAGACCCAATTATTGACGGATTTCATCTCACTAGAGTCCTTATGGACGGCGGCAGCAGCCTGAACTTGCTTTACCAGGATACAATGCGGAAAATGGGCATAGATCCCTTGAGGATTAAGCCCACCAAAACGACCTTTAAAGGCGTAATACCAGGTGTAGAGGCCAACTGTACAGGCTCAGTCACACTTGAAGTGGTCTTCGGATCTCCGGATAATTTCCGAAGCGAGGAGTTAATCTTCGACATAGTCCCATTCTGCAGTGGCTATCACGCACTGCTCGGGCGAACCGCATTCGCCAAGTTCAATGCGGTACCGCACTACGCATACCTTAAGCTCAAGATGTCAGGCCCTCGAGGAGTAATTACGGTCAATGTAAACACCGAACGCTCCCTCCGAACGGAGGAGCACACGGCGGCCCTTGCAGCGGAAGTACAAAGCAGCCTCTCCACGCAGTTCTCCAGGCCGGCCATTAAACGACCGGACACTGTCAAGCGCGCCCGTAGTAACCTACAACAATATCGCCTGGCATGTTCCGAGCAGGCGTAGCAATGCGGCCCCAACCCCAGCCCTCGCCAAAATGCGACACCAGTGCTTCGTGTACATAACTACGCTCTAGAAATACCATGGGTACAGGGGGAGGGGCACCATCACGGCATGCCCGAAACACGGCTTAAACCGCACCAGGGGCTGCCGATTTTTTTAATTTTCTCTTACTTTCACGACTCCATTCTTTGGAAGGCCTGTTCGGCAGTTCAATTGTCGCACAAACGATGCAAGAACCAGGGAAGCAGACAAGCCATGCCGCATTACGGAACTCCCAGGTGGTCTCTATCACGAGCAATATACCTGTTTCGCATACCATTCCGTAGCCTGCCCCTGGAATGGACATGTTAAATAGTCCAACCTTTTGCTTATCGCATTATTTGTATCATTATGCTTTGATCGCAGCCCTTTTTAATAAACAATGCATAGCTTTTGTCTATTTTTGCATTACTCTTTTTTTTACAAATATATGTTCCTTAACGACATGTTGCACCCGTACACTTTGGTAAGGCCAAAATACGCCAGGGGCTTTAGTACCCCTCAATATGGTGTGAGAAGTCCGAACACTTTAACAAGTGCGGCACCCCGAACTTATAGCATTATATGCATCGGCTCCGAATCATGTCTTGGGTCAATAGTTGGGTTTGCCCGGCTCCTATGTTTTGGTGCCTTACCTTCCGCTATGTCGGCTAAGGTAGCACTAGGAGAACTACTACGATTGTGCCCCAGTTGAGCTGGGTCGAGCACCTCGGTAGAGAAAGCTAAAACTGACTGTCATGATGAAGCAAGAGCCGGTCGCTGTTCGAGAGGTTTTTCGAGTCCCTAAAGACTTATGCCGCTTAGAGCGAGGAGTCGGCTCTGTCTGGCCAAGGCGTGGATAGCACCCCGAACTCGGTCTTCCGAATACCAGGGGCTTCGCCGAAATTTAAAATTATAGAATTCTATGGCTAAGTGAGAGTGTTCATGCATTATAGTCCGATTGCCTTGTTCGTTGTGCTGAGCGCCTCCCTCGAAGGACCCAAACATGGGGAAAAGAGCGCTCAGGTTTATCCCCGAACACCCCAGCACTAGCGGCATGGGGGCAGAAGCCGACGACTCGCCATCTCTCAGAATTGATAAACAACCGCACAGAAGGTAATATTTTAAATTCCAACAGCATTGCTTAGCGCATATGAACAAGTTTTTAGCGCACAGGACAAAACGAGCAAGTTTTACTAAAAAATTACATCCCTGGAACATTCATCCGCCATAAGGCGGGCACCCTTCAGAACATCCTTATAATAATTCTCGGGCTTGCGATGCTCTTTCCCCGGCGGTGGCCCGTCCTTCACAAGCTTCTCAGCATCCAGCTTGCCCCAGTGCACCTTAGCACGGGCAAGGGCCCTACGGGCACCTTCAATGCAGACGGAGCGCTTGATGACTTTGAGCCTTGGACAGGCCCCCACCAGCCGCCGCACCAACCCGAAATAGCTCCCAGGCAGAGCCTCTCCAGGCCACAGCCGAACTATGAGGCCCTTCATGGCTTGTTCGGCCGCCTTGTGGAGCTCGACCAGTTGCTTCAGCTGGTCGCTCAGGGGCACGGGGTGTCCGGCCTCAGCATACTGAGACCAGAACACCTTCTCTATCGAGCTTCCCTCCTCGGCTCGATAGAATGCGGCGGCATCGGACACGCTACGGGGAAGATCTGCGAATGCTCCTAGAGAGCTCCGGATTCGGGTAAGTAACAAGTAACTCACGTTTATGTGTTTGCTTTGCATAAAGAATGCCTTACTCACCGCTATCTTTTTCACCGCATCCAACTCCTGGAGGGTCTTCTGGGATTCGGCCTTGGCAGACTTGGCATTTTCAATAGCCACCGCAAGCTCGGACGCTCGCGTCTTTGAGTCAAGCTCCAAACTCTCATGTTTTTTCATGAGAGCTGGAGCTCTTGCCGCACCCTGCCAACCTGGGCCTCATACTTCTCCCGCTCGGTGCGCTCCATGGCCGCCCTCTTCTCGGCCTCGAACAGCGCTTGCTTAAGGGTCGCCACCTCAGACGTGGCCCCTACAATAGCCACGATAATCCTGTCATTTTTTGCAATTGCACCTTTTTTATATATATTTAAACAAGGTATTTCTTACCTTCCTTGTCCTCGAGCTGCCTCTTGGCACGCCCGAGCTCTTTCTCGAACTGCTCAAGGTTCTGCTTTAGCGTGTCCACTTCCGCAGTCAGTGCGGCGGACGCCAGCAGAGAAGCCTGCATACGCATATTGACTCCTTTTTGTTAGACTCCTGTGAATTTTATTTGATCCTCTATTCGGCTTTTCTTCCCGAACGCCAAACAGAGCATCAGGGGCTACTGTCTATGCGGTAATATTATTTACACATTCTTCACTTACCTCAAAGCCTGTTAAAAGGCTAGAACAAGCTTCAGTCAGTCCGCTCTTGGCGGACTGAACCTTCTGGACCACCGCACTCATAATGGTGCGGTGCTCCTCGTCGATGGAGGCGCCTTTGAGCACCTCCAACAGATTGTCCGGTGCCTCCGGTTGGACGGGGGTCACCGGCATGGTGGGCTTGCTCCTCTTGGAAGGAGGTCGCCCGCCGGACTCTGGAACCTTTGAATGTTCCGGAGCGGTGTCCGGCCTAGAGCCGGACTTGGAGCCCCTCCTGGAGTCCGGGAGGTCGCCTTGCGGCGCCTCCAGGACCACCTCCTCCTGGCTTGGAACCTGTTGGAACAACACTTCGGCGTCGTCCATAGGGCGGGGGGAGGTAGCCGTCGGAAGCGAATTCACATCCGACGAGTCCAGTGAACCGCTCGACGACGCGTCGAGCCGGTCTTTGGGTGGGCTGCATAATCATATTTGACATAAGGGAAAGTTGTACAATAAAGGAATACTACGAATTACTCTGGTGTCCGGATACTTACGATTTTGCCAGGGGCTTGGCCCTGAGCGGCCACTCCTCTCCGCCTTCGTCGGCGTTGGTGGAGTAGTCCGGAGGAAGGGTTTTCCCCTTCTTGGACCCTTCGGCCTGTTGGAAATATGCCCTAGAGGCAATAATAAAATTATTATTATTATATTTCCTTGTTCATGATAATTGTCTTTTATTCATGCTATAACTGTATTATCCGGAAATCGTAATACACGTGTGAATACATAGACCACAATATGTCCCTAGTGAGCCTCTAGTTGACTAGCTCGTTGTGATCAACAGATAGTCATGGTTTCCTGGCTATGGACATTGGATGTCGTTGATAATGGGATCACATCATTAGGAGAATGATGTGATGGACAAGACCCAATCCTAAGACTAGCACAAAAGATCGTGTAGTTCATTTGCTAGAGCTTTGCCAATGTCAAGTATCTCTTCCTTCGACCATGAGAGCGTGTAACTCCTGGACACCGTAGGAGTGCTTTGGGTGTATCAAACGTCACAACATAACTGGGTGACTATAAAGGTGCACTACAGGTATCTCCGAAAGTATCTATTGTTTTATGCGGATTGAGACTGGGATTTGTCACTCCGTGTAAACGGAGAGGTATCTCTGGGCCCACTCGGTAGGACATCATCATATGCGCAATGTGACCAAGGAGTTGATCACGGGATGATGTGTTACGGAACGAGTAAAGTGACTTGCCGGTAACGAGATTGAACAAGGTATTGGATACCGACGATCGAATCTCGGGCAAGTAACATACCGATAGACAAAGGGAATTGAATACGGGATTGATTAAGTCCTTGACATCGTGGTTCATCCGATGAGATCATCGTGGAACATGTGGGAGCCATCATGGGTATCCAGATCCCGCTGTTGGTTATTGACCGGAGAACGTCTCGGTCATGTCTACATGTCTCCCGAACCCGTAGGGTCTACACACTTAAGGTTCGATGACGCTAGGGTTATAAAGGAAGTTTGTATGCGGTTACCGAATGTTTTTCGGAGTCCCGGATGAGATCCCGGACGTCACGAGGAGTTCTGGAATGGTCTGGAGGTAAAGATTTATATATGGGAAGTCCTATTTTGGCCACCGGAAAATGTTAGGGATTTTTGGTATTGTACCGGGAAGGTTCTAGAAGGTTCCGGAGTGGGGCCCACCTGCATGGGGGGACCCACATGGACGTGGGTAGTGGGGGCAAGGCCCCACACCCCTGGTCAAGGCGCACCAAGATCCCCCCTTAGAAGGAATAAGATCATATCCCGAAGGGATAAGATCAAGATCCCTAAAAAGGGGGGATAACAATCGGTGGGGAAGGAAATAATGAGATTTCTTTCCTCCCACCTTGGCCAACGCTCCAATGGACTTGGAGGGCAAGAAACCAGCCCCTCCACCCCTATATATAGTGGGGAGGCGCATGGGAGCTATACACGAAGTTCTGGCACAGCCCTACCTCTCTTCCTACTCCTCTCCCATGGTGCTTGGCGAAGCCCTGCTGGATTGCCACGCTCCTCCACTACCACCACGCTGTTGTGCTGCTGTTGGATGGAGTCTTCCTCAACCTCTCCCTCTCTCCTTGCTGGATCAAGGCGTGGGAGACGTCACCGGGCTGTACGTGTGTTGAACGCGGAGGTGCCGTCCGTTCGGCACTAGGATCATCGGTGATTTGAATCACGACGAGTACGACTCCATCAACCCCGTTCACTTGAACGCTTCCGCTTAGCGATCTACAAGGGTATGTAGATGCACTCTCTTTCTACTCGTTGCTGGTCTCTCCATAGATAGATCTTGGTGACACGTAGGAAAATTTTGAATTTCTGCTACGTTCCCCAACAGTGGCATCATGAGCTAGGTCTATTGCGTAGATTCTTTGCACGAGTAGAACACAAAGTAGTTGTGGGCGTTGATGTTGTTCAATATGCTTACCGTTACTAGTCCAATCTTGTTTCGACGATATTGTGGGATGAAGCGGCCCGGACCAACCTTACACGTACTCTTACGTGAGACAGGTTCCACCGATTGACATGCACTTGGTGCATAAGGTGGCTAGCGGGTGCCAGTCTCTCCCACTTTAGTCGGAACGGATTCGATGAAAAGGGTCCTTATGAAGGGTAAATAGCAATTGGCATATCACGTTGTGGTCTTGCGTAGGTAAGAAACGTTCTTGCTAGAAACCCATAGCAGCCACGTAAAACATGCAACAACAATTAGAGGACGTCTAACTTGTTTTTGCAGGGTATGCTATGTGATGTGATATGGCCAAGAAGAATGTGATGAATGATATGTGATGTATGAGATTGATCATGTTCTTGTAATAGGATTCACGACTTGCATGTCGATGAGTATGACAACCGGCAGGAGCCATAGGAGTTGTCTTTATTTATTGTATGACCTGCGTGTCATTGAAGAACGCCATGTAAACTACTTTACTTTATTACTAAACGCGTTAGTCATAGAAGTAGAAGTAGTCGTTGGCGTGACAACTTCATGAAGACACGATGATGGAGATCATGATGATGGAGATCATGGTGTCGTGCCGGTGACGATGATGATCATGGAGCCCCGAAGATGAAGATCAAAAAGGAGCAAAATGATATTGGCCATATCATGTCACTATTTGATTGCATGTGATGTTTATCATGTTTATGCATCTTGTTTGCTTAGGACGACGGTAGTAAATAAGATGATCCCTTACAAAATTTCAAGAAGTGTTCTCCCCTAACTGTGCACCGTTGCTACAGTTCGTCGCTTCTAAGCACCACGTGATGATTGGGTGTGATGGATTCTTACGTTCACATACAACGGGTGTAAGACAGTTTTACACAGCGAAAACACTTAGGGTTAACTTGACGAGCCTAGCATGTGCAGACATGGCCTCGGAACACGGAGACCGAAAGGTCGAGCATGAGTCGTATGGTAGATACGATCAACATGAAGATGTTCACCGATGATGACTAGTCCGTCTCACGTGATGATCGGACACGGCCTAGTTGACTCGGATCATGTGATCACTTAGATGACCAGAGGGATGTCTATCTAAGTGGGAGTTCATAAGATGAACTTAATTATCCTGAACATAGTCAAAAGACCTTTTGCAAATTATGTCGTAGCTCGCGCTTTAGTTCCACTGTTTAGATATGTTCCTAGAGAAAATATAGTTGAAAGTTGATAGTAGCGATTATGCGATCAGTAGAAAGCTTATGTCCTTAATGCACCGCTCAGTGTGCTGAACCCCAACGTCGTTTGTCGATGTTGCGAACATCGGACATACACGTTTTGATAACTACGTGATAGTTCAATTAAATGGTTTAAGTAGAGGCACCAAAGACGTTTTCGAAACGTCGCGGAACATATGAGATGTTTCGAGGGCTGAAATTGGGATTTCAGGCTCGTGCCCACGTCAAGAGGTATAAGACCTCCGACGATTTTCTTAGCCTGCAAACTAAGGGAGAAAAGCTCAATCGTTGAGCTTGTGCTCAGATTGTCTGAGCACAACAATCACTTGAATCGAGTGGGAGTTGATCCTCCAGATGAGATAGTGATGTTTCCCCAAAGTCATTGCCACCAAGCTGCTAGAGCTTGGTGATTAACTATAACATATCAGGGATAGATATGATGATCCTTGAAATATTCATGATGTTTGACACCGCGAAAGTAGAAATCAAGAAGGAGCATCAATTGTTGATGGTTGGTGAAACCACTAGTTTCAAGAAGGGCAAGGGAGCAAAGGGATACTTCATGAAACGGCAATTCAGCTGCTGCTCTAGTTAAGAAGCCCAAGGTTGAACCCAAACCCGAGACTAAGTGCTTCTGTAATAAGGGGAACAACCACTGGAGCAGCATTACCCTAGATACTTGGTAGATGAGAAGGCTGGCAAGGTCGATAGAAGTATATTGGATATACATTATGTTAATGTGTACTTTACTAGTACTCCTAGTAGCACCAGGGTATTGGATACCAGTTCGGTTGCTAAGTGTTAGTAACTCGAAATAAAAGCTACGGAATAAACGGAGACTAGCTAAAGGTGAGCTGACGATATATGTTGGAAGTGTTTCCAAGGTTGATATGATCAAGCATCGCACGCTCCCTCTACCACCGAGATTGGTGTTTGCGTTGAGCATAGACATGATTGGATTATGTCTATCGCAATACGGTTATTCATTTAAGGAGAATAATGGTTACTCTATTTTTGAATAATACCTTCAATGGTCTTGCACCTAAAGGAATGGTTTATTGAATCTCGGTCGTAGTGATACACATTTTCATGCCAAAAGATATAAGATAGTAATGATAGTACCACTTACTTGTGGCACTGCCATGTAAGTCATAATGGTACAAAACGCATGAAGAAGCTCCATGTTGATGGATCTTTGGACTCACTCGTGTTTGAAAAGTTTGAGACATGCGAACCATGTCTATTGGTGTATATGCATGAAGAAACTCCATGCAAATGGATCGTTCGGACTCACTTGATTTTGAATCACTTGAGATATGCAAATCATACCACATGGGCAAGATGACTGAAAAGCCTCATTTTCAGTAAGATGGAACAAGATAGCAACTTGTTGGAAGTAACACATTTTGATGTGTGCAGTCGAATGAGTGCTGAGGCATGCAGTGAATATCATTATGTTCTTACTTCACAGATGATTCGAGTAAATGTTGAGTATATTTACTTGATGAAACACAAGTCTGAATTATTGAATGGTTCAAGTAATTTCAGAGTGAAGTAGCAGATCATTGTGACAAGAGGATAAAATGTCTATGATATGATCATAGAGATGAATATCTGAGTTACGAGTTTTGGCACACAATTAAGACATTGTGGAAATTGTTTCGCAATTAATACCGCCTGGAACACCAATGTGATGGTGTGTCCGAACATCATAGTTGCACCCTATTGGATATGGTGCGTACCATGATGTCTCTTATCGAATTACCACTATCGTTCATGGGTTAGGCATTAGAGACAACCACATTCACTTTAAATAGGGCACCACGTAATTCCGATGAGATGACACCATATGAATTATGGTTTAGAGAAACCTAAGTTGTCGTTTCTTAAAAGTTTGGGGCTGCGACGCTTATATGAAAAAGTTTCAGGTTGATAAGCTCGAACCCAAAGCGGATAAAATGCATCTTCATAGGAAACCCAAAACAGTTGGGTATACCTCCTAATTCAGATCCGAAAGCAATATGGATTGTTTCTAGAATCGGGTCCTTTCTCGAGGAAAAGTTTCTCTCGAAAGAATTGAGTGGGAGGATGGTGGAGACTTGATGAGGTTATTGAACCGTCTCTTCAATTAGTGTGTGACAGGGCACAGGGAGTTGTTCCTGTGGCACCTACACCAATTGAAGTGGAAGCTTATGATATTGATCATGAAACTTCGGATCATGTCACTCCCAAACCTCGTAGGATGACAAGGATGCGTACTACTTCAAAGTGGTACGTAATCCTGTCTTGAAGGTCATGTTGCTAGACAACAATGAACCTATGAGCTATGGAGAAGCGATGGTGGGCCCGGATTCCGATAAATGGCTTGAGGCCATAAAATCCGAGAGAGGATCCATGTATGAAAACAAAGTGTAGACTTTGGCAGAATGGCTCGATGGTCGTAAGGCTAATGAGTACAGATGGATTTCAAAAGGAAGACGGACAATGATGGTAAATGTCACCATTAAGAAAGCTCGACTTGTCGTTAAGATGTTTTCCGACAAGTTCAAGGAGTTGACTACGATGAGATTTTCTCACTCGTAGCGATGCTAAGAGTCTGTTGGAATTATATTAGCGATTACTGCATTATTTATGAAATCTTGCAGATAGGATGTCAAAACATTGTTTCCTCGACGATTTAATGAGGAAAGGTTGTATGTGATACAACTGGAAGGTTTTGTCAATCCCGAAAGATGCTAATAAGTATGCAAAGCTCCAGCAATCCTTCTAAGGACTGGAGTGAGCATCTCGGAGTTGGAATGTATGCTTTGATGATGATAAAAAATTTTGGGTTTGTACAAAGTTTATGAGAAACTTGTATTTCCAAAGAAGTGAGTGGGAGCACTATAGAATTTCTGATGAGTATATGTTGTTGACATATTGTTGATCAGAAATGACGTAGAATTTCTGGAAAGCATATAGGGTTATTTTGAAAGTGTTTTTCAATGGAAAGCCTGGATTAAGCTACTTGAACATTGAGCATCAAGATCTATAAGGATAGATCAAAATGCTTAATAATACTTTCAAATGAGCACATACCTTGACATGATCTTGAAGGTGTTCAAGATGGACCAGTCAAAGAAGGAGTTCTTGCCTGAGTTTCAAGGTACGAAGTTAAGACTTAAAGCTCGACCACGGCAGAATAGAGAGAAAGGACGAAGGTCGTCCCCTATGCTTAAGACGTAGGCTCTTCAGTATGCTATGCTGTGTACCGCACCTGAAGTGTGCCTTGCCATGAGTCAGTCAAGGGGTACAAGAGTGATCCAAGAATGGCTCACAGGACAGCGGTCAAAGTTATCCTTAGTAACTAGTGGACTAAGGAATTTGCTCGATTATGGAGGTGGTAAAAGAGTTCGTCGTAAAGGTTACGACGATGCAAGCTTGACACCTATCCAGATAGCTCTGAGTAGAGAGACTGGATACATATAATGGAGCAATAATTTAGAATAGCTCCAAGTAGAACAGTTGTTTGGAATAGCTCCAAATAGAGCGTGGTAGCTGCATCTAGGAGATGACATAGAGATTTGTAAAGCACACACGGATCTGAAAGGTTCAGACCCGTTGACTAAAACCTCTCTCACAAGCAACATGATCAAACATAAAACTCATTGAGTGTTAATCACATAGTGATGTGAACTAGACTACTGACTCTAGTAAACTCTTGGGTATTAGTCACATGGCGATGTGACCTGTGAGTGTTAATCACATGGCGATGTGAACTAGATTATTGACTCTAGTGCAAGTGGGAGACTGTTGGAAATATGCCCTAGAGGCAATAATAAAAGTATTATTATTATATTTCCTTGTTCATGATAATTGTCTTTCATTCATGCTATAACTGTATTATCCGGAAATCGTAATACACGTGTGAATACATAGACCACAATATGTCCCTAGTGAGCCTCTAGTTGACTAGCTCGTTGTGATCAACAGATAGTCATGGTTTCCTGGCTATGGACATTGGATGTCGTTGATAACGGGATCACATCATTAGGAGAATGATGTGATGGACAAGACCCAATCCTAAGACTAGCACAAAAGATCGTGTAGTTCATTTGCTAGAGCTTTGCCAATGTCAAGTATCTCTTCCTTCGACCATGAGAGCATGTAACTCCTGGACACCGTAGGAGTGCTTTGGGTGTATCAAACGTCACAACGTAACTGGGTGACTATAAAGGTGCACTACAGGTATCTCCGAAAGTATCTATTGTTTTATGCGGATCGAGACTGGGATTTGTCACTCCGTGTAAACGGAGAGGTATCTCTGGGCCCACTCGGTAGGACATCATCATATGCGCAATGTGACCAAGGAGTTGATCACGGGATGATGTGTTACGGAACGAGTAAAGTGACTTGCCGGTAACGAGATTGAACAAGGTATTGGATACCGACGATCGAATCTCGGGCAAGTAACATACCGATAGACAAAGGGAATTGAATACGGGATTGATTAAGTCCTTGACATCGTGGTTCATCCGATGAGATCATCGTGGAACATGTGGGAGCCATCATGGGTATCTAGATCCCGCTGTTGGTTATTGACCAGAGAACGTCTCGGTCATGTCTACATGTCTCCCGAACCCGTAGGGTCTACACACTTAAGGTTCGATGACGCTAGGGTTATAAAGGAAGTTTGTATGTGGTTACCGAATGTTGTTCGGAGTCCCGGATGAGATCCCGGACGTCACGAGGAGTTCCGGAATGGTCCGGAGGTAAAGATTTATATATGGGAAGTCCTATTTTGGCCACCGGAAAATGTTCGGGATTTTTCGGTATTGTACCGGGAAGGTTCTAGAAGGTTCCGGAGTGGGGCCCACCTGCATGGGGGGACCCACATGGACGTGGGTAGTGGGGGCAAGGCCCCACACCCCTGGTCAAGGCGCACCAAGATCCCCCCTTAGAAGGAATAAGATCATATCCCGAAGGGATAAGATCAAGATCCCTAAAAAGGGGGGATAACAATCGGTGGGGAAGGAAATAATGAGATTTCTTTCCTCCCACCTTGGCCAACGCCCCAATGGACTTGGAGGGCAAGAAACCTGCCCCTCCACCCCTATATATAGTGGGGAGGCGCATGGGAGCTATACACGAAGTTCTGGCACAGCCCTACCTCTCTTCCTACTCCTCCTCTCCCATGGTGCTTGGCGAAGCCCTGCTGGATTGCCACGCTCCTCCACCACCACCACGCCGTTGTGCTGCTGTTGGATGGAGTCTTCCTCAACCTCTCCCTCTCTCCTTGCTGGATCAAGGCGTGGGAGACGTCACCGGGCTGTACGTGTGTTGAACGCGGAGGTGCCGTCCGTTCGGCACTAGGATCATCGGTGATTTGAATCACGACGAGTACGACTCCATCAACCCCGTTCACTTGAACGCTTCCGCTTAGCGATCTACAAGGGTATGTAGATGCACTCTCTTTCTACTCGTTGCTGGTCTCTCCATAGATAGATCTTGGTGACACGTAGGAAAATTTTGAATTTCTGCTACGTTCCCCAACACGGCCTCCCCAGTAAGGGCGGCCTTCCTTTTCTTCTCTCCCCCCGCTGGAGGGGGAGAGGTCTCTTCTTCCTCCTCCTCATCTTCATGGGAGGAATGCGCCTTGTTGCCGTCGGATGATGAACCCGACACCTCCTGGTGCCGGGCACTTTTTCGAGTCCCCGTAGCCTTCTTCGTGGCCTTCTTCTCGGGCACCACATAGGGTGCCGGAACCAGCAGCTTCGCCAAGCGGGCATCGGCTGGGTCTTCGGGCAAAGGAGCCGGACAGTCGATCTGTCCAGACTTCGCCTGCCAATCCTATCAAAGGTAAGGGAGCTTAGATCCCGCATAGAGTTAAACTATGAAAAACTAATACCCTGTAAAAGGTACAAACAACTTACCGCGCTAGCGTGATGCTGCGCGCTGAGTCCGCGATCCTCGATAGAGGATGCGGGAGCCTCGGCACCCTTGAAAAGCACCTTCCAGGCATCTTCGTACGTCGTGTCGAAGAGCCTGCTAAGAATTCGGTGCTGCGCCGGGTTGAACTCCCACAGATTGAAGGCCCGTTGTTGACACGGGAGGATCCGACGGATGAGCATAACCTGGAATACGTTGACAAGCTTGAGCTGCTTGTTCACCAGGGTTTGGATGCATGTTTGCAGTCCAGTCACCTCTCATTTGCTACCCCACGACAGGCCCGTCTCTTTCCAGGACGTGAGCCGCATTGGGGGTCTGGACCGGAACTCGGGGGCTGCGACCCACTCAGGGTCGCGCGACTCGGTGATGTAAAACCACCCTGATTGCCACCCCTTCAGGGTCTCCACAAAGGAGCCCTCGAGCCATAAGACGTTGGGCATCTTGCCCACCATGGCGCCTCCGCACTACGCCTGGTTGCCGCGCACCACCTTCGGCTTGACATTGAAAGTCTTGAGCCATAGGCCGAAATGGGGGCGGATGCGGAGGAAAGCCTCGCACACGACGATAAACGCCAAGATGTTGAGGATGAAGTTCTGGGCCAGATCATGGAAATCCAGGCCGTAGTAGAACATGAGTCCTCGGACGAATGGGTGGATAGGAAAGCCCAGTCCGCAGAGGAAGTGGGGAAGAAACACTACCCTCTCATGGGGCCTTGGGGTGGGGAGGAGCTGCCCCTCTTCGGGAAGCCGGTACGCGATGTCGTTAGACAAGTATCCGGCCTTCCTCAGTTTTTGATGTGTCCCTCCGTGACGGAGGAGACCATCCACTTGCCTCCCGCTCCGGACATGGCTGGAGAAGGTTGAGGTGGGGAGTGCGGACTTGGGCGCTGGAGATCAAGTGCACGAAAATGGATAGGTAAAGGAGGAAGAAGGCGTAGGTGAAAAGGTGGATCCTTATCCCCTTATATGGGTGGACGCAACTACATGTCCCCACCAGCCTGGTAAAACTCACTTATCTCCAAGCGCCGTAATCAATGGCGTCGTTGGGTTACCCACGCCCGTATTGATGAGAATCCCGGAATAAGGGGACACGATCTCTGCTTTAACAAGACATGCCAAGGAAACCGCCTCGCATGACACGCTGAGGTGGGACAATAAAACGATTCGAATAAAGGCTTGGCCGTGGTGCGATGTCACACTACGGAATACGTCAGCAGATTAGATTTGTGTAAATATTATTCTCTCTATTGCAATATGTGGAAACTTATTTTGCAGAGCCGGACACTATCTTTGTGTTCAAAATCTTCTATGAAGTACTTGGAGGAGGAACCCGCCTTGCAATGCCGAAGACAATCTGCGCGCCGGACTCGTCGTCATTGAAGCCTGGTCCAGGGGCTACTGAGGGAGTCCTAGATTAGGGGGTGTCCGGATGGCCGGACTATACCTTCAGCCGGACTCCTGGACTATGAAGATACAAGATTGAAGACTTCGTCCCGTGTCCGGGAGGGACTTTCCTTGGCGTGGAAGGCAAGCTTGGCGATACGGATATGTGGATCTCTTACCATTGTAACCTACTTTGTGTAACCCTAACCCTCTCTGGTGTCTATATAAACCGGAGGGTTTTAGTCCGTAGGACAACATACAGAACAACAATCATACCATAGGCTAGCTTCTAGGGTTTAGCCTCTCCGATCTCGTGGTAGATCTACTCTTGTACTACCCATATCATCAATATTAATCAAGCAGGACGTAGGGTTTTACCTCCATCAAGAGGGCCCGAACCTGGGTAAAACTTCGTGTCCCTTGCCTCCTATTACCATCCGGCCTAGACGCACAGTTCGGGACCCCCTACCCGAGATCCGCCGGTTTTGACACCGATAGCTAGGGTTACACAGAGTCGGTTACAAGGAAGGAGATCTACATATCCGTATTGCCAAGCTTGCCTTCCACGCCAAGGAGAGTTCCATCCGGACATGGGACAAAGTCTTCAATCTTGTATCTTCATAGTCCAACAGTCCGGCCAAAGGATATAGTCCGGCTGTCCGGAGACCCCCTAATCTAGGACTCACTCACATAGTGTGACCGACTACGAACTGGGCCCTTATTCGCGGGCGCGACTATCGATAGGTTTAATATACACTCTACAGAGGTTAGTACATTGTACCCACACCATGGTACCCATGGCCTCGCACTCCCATTCGGGTGGACCAACGACATTCCGACAAAACCGATCTACTGCCATGACACTCTCCCGGCCACTCCGACTCACTCCCCACTGGGCTAGTCCTGGGTGGCCCCGTATCTACCAAAGACACCAAGGAACACCGTCATGGACAAACATAAACGGTCCCAAACGGGGGCCCGAATCCATAACAACAACAACGGGCACACAAGGCTTATATCCGCCTACCTGATCAGGGTAGCGCGTGCCCATAACCTTCCCTCGTTGGAGGCACCGGTGAGAGGCACGACAATAGACCCAGTTAGGACCTTCCCATAAAGGTAAGCGCGGTTGCACTGGTCAGTTCGATATGGTGGCACCATGACTCAGCCAACAGTTGTTCAAGTTCAATTTAATCCGGTTAAACTTGAATGCAATATGCTGAGCAATGATAAAATAACATGATGCAATTACAATGCATGAGCATGATATCAACATAAGCACGGTTGCAACATAACTATCCACCATATCAACAATGAATCGTCTCCAACTAAGCATGGCATAATGACGAGCATGAATATTACAAGTACACACTTGTCATAGCATAACATGACCACTAGCATCAACCATAAATACCATGCAAGAACTCATCAACAACATTACTGAGTAAACACTTAATCAACTAGCAGCAAAGGAACAATGCATATTAACAGTACTCGATAACCGACGTTAGTCATGCACCGAAGAACATGTCCAACCCAACATGTACTACTATCTAGCATAGCAATATGAAAGTAATACTAACAAGTAGCTCATGATAACAAAGTGTAAGAAAGCATATCATGACGGTAACCACCGATCCATAAGCATAACCGAAATAACGACAACAGTAGCAAAACAAACATACAATTATTAAAGATTCAAGTTGAAAGGCAAAGCTACTGCATGGCTATCATGCAAATGGTGGTTGTGGCTTGCCTGGGGTGAAGAAATCACCAGGGAAGAAGTGCGAGAAGCTCGCAAAAAGATTTGCCAGAAACAGTTCTCTCTCGGAGGGGCTGATTAGGGGCAAGGGCAAAAAGGTCATTTCATAGTGTCAAACCATAGTGAAGATGAAACCAACAGAACGGGCTCGACGAAACGAAGACGTGGGCTTTGGAATCACCTCATTCGGAGTCTTGAGCAAAAAGTTATAGCCCGACAAAGTTCAGGGACCAATCTATAAAAATAACTCTACAAACAGGCCCCTGAGCTGAAAAAGAGAAAGCGCATTTAGCGGATACGCCTTTAGAGCAGGGAAACGCATTTTGAGCTGAAACAGAAGGAGAGTGTGTTTTCCAGCTGGGATGACGTATTCAGAAGAATGCGCCTCCACTTATCCAGCGTGGCAAAGCGGGACCGGTCGGCTTAGAGGCTTACAGGTGGGACCCAGGGGGGCAGGGGCCAGGCTGGCACTCATCTTCTACCTCGCTCGCTCGGCCCCAAGCGAGACACAGGAGGCAGGAGCGGGGCCGCGATGCCGGCGATGGCCTGGCCGGCCCAGGCCACCTCAGGCCAAGGCGCAGGCACCGACGGCTTAGGGGCGGAGCGCCGCATCCATTCTGATGGGAAGGAGACGCCGGAGATGTGCGGGAGGGACGGCGCCGCAAGGGGAACAGAGAGGCACCGGTGATGACTAAGCTTGGGGACGACGACAACAGAGGCTCCGGCGACGGGCTGAGAGGGCAGGGAGGTTCGCCGGACTCAGGGGAAGACGATGGTGGTGGCTAGGGGAAGATTAGGGCTCCAGTGGCCGCGAATTTAGGAGGAGGCCGAGGGTGGACACGGCGGCCATGGCCGAGGTGTGGTGGCTCCGGAGCCCTGGTGAGTGGACGGGGAGGGAGATGGGAGTGAGGCGAGGCTGATGAGGTGCTCGGGAGGCCTCGAGGATGGCTATATATAGCCGGGCGAGGGAGGTATGCTTGGGTGTCGCCGCGGGGATCTGGCCAACGCTCTGGCGACGGCCAGCGATCACGGGGAGGCGCGGGATCGCGATTAAGGTGGAGCGGACGAGCCACAGTGGTGCACAGTGCAGGTGGGGCCGAGGGCGCAGAGGGGAAACGGCCATGGCGCCATTAGTGCTCGGTCGGCCACAGTGCGCCCATGGGTGCGCGGCGACGAACACTGACGGAGGGGCTAACGGAGGGGGAACTGGCTCCAGGAGGACGGCGATGACGTTTGTAACCCGCTGGACAGGCCCCTGCTCGCTGAGACGCCGAGCAGAGAAGGGGCCCGAGCAAGAAGACGCTCTGGACGCGGCCGGTGCGTGCCAAAACGATGGTCACCGCGTGCACTAGTGCACACAGTGCCACAAGCTATGCCAAAAGATGTCTAGGGGTTAGTCCTTCCTGGGGAGGTTGCAACTGATGTGGTAGTTCGGTGAAACTCGCTCTAGTTGAATGGTAATCACCCTCTGAAGTTTACTGCAGTAAACTTGGATGAGCACTGGTGATCAACAGGAAGGTGATCGGGACAAATGGAGTTGTCTGCGAGTTTTAGGGTAAGAAGGACTTTCATCCTGGTAACTTTGAGAAGATTAAGACCAAGATTTAATGTAGTTGCTTAACAACCATATAAACTGGTCCAGAAATGAGATTTGGGTGATGCACTCACATGAAGCATCAACCTGAGCTGAAATTTGGTAAGGCCTAATTATTTGGTCATAGTAAGATACTGTAAAAATTTCATACCAATTGAATTCACGAAAATGGTACTTCCGTCACAGCTATCTTCACTAACCAGAATCTTGCAAGAATTCTAGAGAAATATTGGCTAGGTGAAATGGTGCAAAATTTGGTGGAGAGAAGTTATTTGGGTAGGAGAACCATCTGGTAATTTATCAGGATTTTGGAAGCAATATAAATTATACTTGATTCACAACCTGAAAATATTAACAAAATCAAAGATTTGGTCCTGTGCTCACATAGATGATTGGATGGGGATGAAATTTGGAGGCGTGTGCTAATATGAGTTCATGAAGGAGTGTAAAAAAATTCAACTCATTCGGATAACCCTAGCTAGCACTTCCTTCACAAAGGCTTCCCTCAGACATGAACTTTGAAAACTCACTGATGAAGTTTGGCTAGGCAAATAAAGTTGAATTTTGGCACAAGTCAATTATTTGGACAGGAAAAGATGTCCAAAAAGTTTGGAGTCAAATGGGCAAAGATAAATAGCACTTACTTCACAATGTGCCATTTAGGACAGAATAGGAAATGAATTTATTGAGCATGGTGAGAAATATGGCCAATGAAATATTTTGGCATATTTGAGGAAGATATGACCCAAAAAATTTATAAGAATTATTTGGGTTTTGTGGATGGATAGAAATATAGGTTGCTTCACAACCTAGGGCAGATAGGGTTATTCCTTTAATAGAAAAAGGAATTTTCCCTAGAAAAATAAATTAGGGTTTGGTAAAGCAGTGGAATGACATGATCTTAGCAAGGTTTTGAGAATCATGAGTCACTTGGGAGAGGAAATGAAGGTGATTTCCCAGGTGACAAGGCCACAGAACCACTCCAAAAAGAAAAACAGAGCAAAAACCAATTAAATTAAAAGAAAAAGAAAAGGGCAAAAAACCAGGCTGTTACAAACCTTCCCCCCCCCCTTAAAGAAATCTCGTCCTTGAGATTTGGTTGCTCAGGGAACAAGTATGACTTAAGGACACCGTTTCCAGCTCGGGTATCCTTTTTCCTTCATTTATTGTTCCCCCAAAAATTTCAGATGATTAACTTACCTTGCTCTAGGGTGGCTTGCTTCACCTTTCCCAGATTCTGACGGGTCTTTGCTCATATACCAATTCTTTTTTTACAGACATTGATTCTCCATACCTATGGTGATATCCAATGGATCTGAGCATACATTTTCTTTTGGTCATGAAAACCTTTTTTTACTTCTGTCATGGGGTTGCTTAAAATAAATACAGGCCTTTTGGTTTCAATAAATGCTGAGAATTAATCATGGCCATCTTTTGACGGGATCTGACTGCTCATAGGTGGTACCAATTTATTTTGATTGATTCCCTTTGGCTCGAGCATGAGATATGTACCACAGATTGCCCTTTTTTGAGCAATATAGCGGGGTATGGAGTTATAGCTGTGTCATACCTCAAACATTTACATCTTGAGACTGGCCTGATAGGGGACTGACAGACAATTGCTTTTGCTGACAGACTGACCATGTAGTTGATTTCGTTGGTGAGTATACCGGGTCTGAGCTGATTGTTCAGATTTTGACTTTCTCATTTTGTCGGTATACCCATTTTGTTTTTTCACACTAACCATTTCAAGCGGGTTAGCGGGATATGAAATCCTTGTAGAGGAGTAGGCCTCTGAGGGTATGCCTTCGGGAATCATATGGAATTACGCCCTCCAACTGATTTGGGTATCCGGACCTTGATGGTTGTGCAGAAATCATCATACCTTTGTTGTTAGTCTCACCATTTAACGGTCATGATTTTCTTTGTCAGGACACCTTACTGAAATAACTTGGCCACAAATGTCCTTGATTCTTTGTATGACCAGGGACGTGATTAATGCAATATTGTTGGCATTATTCCTTTTGCTTATTTTCTGACCTGGGTCCGCACACATAAGACATATGTTCGGGGCTTGTAGCTGTACAGAGCTCATTGTTGAGGCCAACCATACAAGAGTTCATGAGATCTCCTTGTCGGTGCGAGAATAATGACCTTGATGACCATTGTCAAGACTGTTGATTCTGTGATGTCATCCCCAGATCCTATCAATTCTTGTGATTTATGGGATGTGTCTCTGCTTTTTTTCCTTTGCCTAACTCGTGAGGTTGTGGGATCCTCACTTTCTTTAGGTATATCCGCTGGATCCTTGCTGCATCTCATATGAGTGATTAATATGACTAGGGATACACGCTCACCATATATAAGAATCATATGCAACCAAACACTGGCTTTCTGAAGAAGACTCATGCCCTGAGGGATTTGTGCTTCCGACAAAATGTTGCGAGTCTGATTCTTGAGCGGTACTGCTTATCATATAACTTCTGAGGACAGTGTATTAGTATGATACTGACGTAGACGGAATGGCTTACGAGAGAAGCCATCCGAGTAGCTTGCTGAGGAAGACTTGTTATCTTCTTCTCAAATCTTTTGTCTAGGTATCGCATAGAAGAAGGCTCTATAGCTTACACACGAAGCTTGGTCTGATTATTGTGCTGCAGAAGCCTGAGTTTCGTACTTGAGAAGCTTCTCCTCGGGTTGGCTTGTTGAGAAAAATTCATTTCCGTCTGTCAGAAGCTTTTATCGAGGTATCTTGCTGAGAAAGATTGGGTATCTTGAACCAGAAATTGTTCACATATCATGCTGAGGAAATTTGAGGAGCCTTTCATCATAAATTTCTTCCGATAACGTGTGGAAGAATACTGAGTTTATTACATCCAAAGCTTCATACTAGTATGTAGACTGAAATCTACACACATGCCCATAATATTCGGTGGCTGATTATTTGCATGAGGAAATTTGTTTGACGGTCTTCCTTGAGCATATCACATTCTGACTCCATTTCGGATGATAACATATTTCAAGCATCATGTATTGCTGAGCCAAAATTTGGATATGATCCATACCTTTGACGGAAAATGTACCGTTGATCTTGTACAACTTGTCTTGTTGCTGACTTGATCATTACTGCTGTGAGGATTTCGTACTGATGTAGACTTGAGTTATCGGTACTGTTATGAGGAGTGCATACTAATACAAAATTGATTATCAGCCTCAAAATCAGATATTCCCCATTTTACTGCTGTTGGTTGAGAGTTCATTATGTTTAGCTGAGTTTCCAAATATTTGAACTCCTTATTACTTCTTCGAGTCCGGTGTGGGTTGACGAGAAACTCTTCATAGGGGAAAAATAATGTAACACCGGGGCCCAAAAAGAAAGAAGCAAAAGAAAACTGAACTAAACAAAAGCACACAATAAAAATCAATTCACACACAATCAATGTCACATATTACTGCTAGTCACACAACATATGCATGCCTACTTAAGCACAAAAATCCCGCGGGATCTCCGGTACTATGATCTAGCATGCTGTGATGGTGTGCACGAGGACGAATAAATGTGTGGAAGAATTGGTGTAAATAGCGCTACACGAAGTGCTAGCTTAACCTGGCAGCAACCTGGACTAGATCGGAGGTGAGGACACACTTGGTAATCCTATAATGGGACACGAAGGTCACAATCACATTATTATCAAGCGGACGGAAAAAGATCTATACTCGTCCAAGGAATAGGATAGCGGCGGAAAACTGAGGCTGCTGACATTGCCCTTTCTTGATAACTAAGATCATTAAGGGTTGCCAACATGACAAAATGAAGAGCGATTCGGGATAGAAGCATGTCCATCACCGAAATGATAGGCGGGGCTGAAAGGAGGATATCGGCGAGATACCTGAGCACCAGTTTTGCAAACGGTGTCAGGATCACTTGGCATCACTCTGCTGGGACAGAAATGACACCAAACACCGAAGAACGAGCAAGAAGAGAAAAACTGGAGAAATGCAAAGGCTGAGCTGTAGTGGATCCGAACCGATGCCAGCTACACTCACCAGATAAACCGTTAGTAACAAATACTAAGGCTATATGCATGCTATGCAACAAAGAAATGCAGCAACCAAAAGCAATAAACAAGCCGGACTTTAAACTACCGAGGTTTCTACCGCTCGCGCTGACTAGGGCGTTCTACAGCCAGACCTCCTCTGATGCCAAGCGCTGTGGCACCCCGTCTTAGAGAAACCGGAATGCCCCGTATTCCAGCCTAGAGATCGAGGAGAAGTCTTCTGGAATACGGCACTGCTTAGCATAGAACAAACCAGCTTTCTATTATTACACGAATATGAATACAAGGTCTCTGATATTACAATGAATAACATCAGCACGGAGACACTACGCCATCCTCAGTTGCTCTATGCAAGCAGCGGAACAACTGGAAGCAGCGGAAAAACTTCTAGCAACATAACAACGACGACGGTGGTGAACTCCACTCCGCAGGGACTCTAGCTGGAACGCTTATCCTAGCTCGCACGAACGGAAACCACGACAAGCAATCAAGCAATCATGACATGACCTGCAAACTGGCATGACACACCAGGTCAGTACATTGAATGTACTTGCAAGCTCACAATAACCAGAAGCATTCAAGACATACAACATCATGTCAATTACAGGTTAAGCAAGAATTATCATGAGATCTTCAGGATGACATGGCATGAACAACATGACATGATACAGCTAGAACAATATGAACATGGCATGAACATATAATTCTGACGATACTAGCATCCAACATGATGACACTACCATGCACCAACTTACTCTTCTCGGGTTATCTCATAACCATCACATGCAACACTTACCAACCTCGGACATCACACGATCATCTCAAGATCAAATCAAGCTTGGTATAAAAAATACCGTAGTAATCATTAAATGACCACAAGGAGCTTGATCTTTACCCATGATTCTCGCACAACATCATGAATATCCAACAACTCGGTATCCTCGATACCACGGTGATCATCTCAAGATCTCGAACGGAACCACTCTTGGTTCAACGGGTTACCTCGTAACCAAACGGTGATCATTCACAGATAACACAACCAACTTATCTCATCATCGAACCAGGGTTGTTCTTAAGCATATTATTATTATTACTATTGACTCATAGTGTGACCGACTACAAACTGGGCCCCTATCCGCGGGCGCGGCTATCGATAGGTTTAATATACACTCTGCAGAGGTTAGTACATTGTACCCACACCACGGAACCCATGACCTCGCACTCCCATTCGGGTGGACCAATGCTGTTCCGAGAAAACCGATCTACTGCCATGACACTCTCCCGCCACTCCGACTCACCCCCCACTGGGCTAGTCCTGGGTGGCCCCGTGTCTACCAAAGACACCAACGACCACCGTCGTGGCCAAACATAAACGGTCCCAAACGAGGACCCGGATCCATAACAACAACAACGGGCACACAAGGCTTATGTCCGCCTACCTGATCAGGGTAGCGCGCGCCCATAACCTTCCCTCATTGGAGGCACCGGCGAGAGGCACGACAATAGACCCAGTTAGGACCTTCCCATAAAGGTAAGCGTGGTTGCACTGGTCAGTTCGATATGGTGGCACCATGACTCAGCCAACAGTTGTTCAAGTTAAATTTAATCTGGTTAAACTTGAATGCAATATGCTAAGCCATGATAAAATAACATGTTGTAATTACAATGCATGAGCATGATATCAACATAAGCACGGGTGCAACATAACAATCCACCATATCAATAATGAATCATCTCCAACTGAGCATGGCATAATGACGAGCATGAATATTACAAGTACACACTACTCATAGCATAACATGACCACTAGCATCAACCATAAATACCATGCAAGAACTCATCAACAACATTACCGAGTAAACACTTAATCAACTAGCAGCAAAGGAATAATGCATATTAACAGTACTCGGTAACCGATGTTAGTCATGCACCGAAGAACATGACCAATCCAACATGTACTACTATCAAGCATGGCAATATTAAAGTAATACTAACAAGTAGCTCATGATAACAAAGTGCAAGAAAGCATATCATGACGGTAACCACCGATCCATAAGCATAATCGAAATAACGACATCAGTAGCAAAACAAACATACAATTATTGAAGATTCAAGTTGAAAGCCAAAGCTACTGCATGGCTATCATGAAAATGGTGGTTGTGGCTTGCCTGGGGTGAAGAAATCACCGGGGAAGAAGTGCGAGAAGCTCGCGGAAAGATTTGCCGGAAACAGTTCTCTCTCGGAGGGGCTGATTAGGGGCAAGGGCAAAAAGGTTGTTTTCACAGTGTCAAACCATAGTGAAAATGAAACCAACAGAACAAGCTCGACGAAACGAAGACGTGGGCTTTGGAATCACCTCATTCGCAGTCTTGAGCAAAATGTTATAGCCCGACGAAGTTCAGGGACCAATCTATAAACATAACTCTACAAATAGGCCCCTGAGCTGAAAAAGAGAAAGCGCATTTAGAGTAATACGCCTTCAGATTAGGGAAAACACATTTTGAGCTGTAATAGAAGGAAAGTGCGCTTTCCAGCTGGGAAGACGTATTCACAAGAATACGCCTCCACTTATCCAGCATGGCAAAGCGGGACCAGTTGGCTTAGAGGCTTACAGCTGGGACCCAGGGGGCAGGGGCCAGGCTGGCGCTCGTCTTCTTCCTTGCTCGCTCGGTTTCGAGCGAGACAGAGGAGGCAGGAGCGGGGCCGCGATGCCGGCGATGGCCTGGCCGGCCCAGGCCACTTCGGGCCAAGGCGCAGGCACCGACGGCTTAGGGCAGAGCGCCACATCCATTCTGATGGGAAGGAGACACCAGAGATGAGCGGGAGGGACGGCGCCGCGAGGGGAACAGAGAGGCATCGATGGCGACTAAGCTTGGGGACAACGACAACAGAGGCTCCGATGACGGGCTGAGAGGGCTGGGAGTTTCGCCGGACTCAGGGGAAGACAATGGTTGTCGTGGTGGGCGCACGGCAGATGCCAAGGGATGGCTAAAGAGAGGAGGATGCTCGAGGGCGTTGGTGGACTCCAGAGGCGGGGTTGGCATGACCAGGCGCGGGACGTCGGACATACCCAGGTTCGGGGCTCTCCGGAGAGATAATACCCCTAGTCCTGTCGAGTGTAGTTGGATGATCGATAGTACAATGTTGCTCCTCGAGCTGTATGGAGGAGGAAGGAAGGTGGCCAAGGCTTGGGCTGCTCCTTCTCTTCGGTGTTGCTGTTTTGTGGCTAGTCCTATGCTGGCTTGCTTTTCTCTTGTATGTGTCTTCTGCTTTCTCTCTTGCCTGCTCTGCTACGATTGCGGGCTCCCGGGGTTTTATAGTCCAACCCCCCGGGGGTACAATGGTAATGTTACAAGTCGGTGGCTATGTATTGTCGGTGTCTGGGAACCCGGGCTGGGTCCCGCTGAGGGATTGTGGTTCGCTGGTTTCCCCTAGGTGCGGGCCCCGCATGCCTAGGGGGACTGTGCGCCGTTTTGTCGATCGTCAGGGCGTGACCGAGTCGAGTCGTGTACAGTGCTCTCTGTCAATGAGGGAGTCCTGGATTAGGGGGTCTCCGGACAGCCGGACTATATCCTTTGGCCGGACTGTTGGACTATGAAGATACAAGATTGAAGACTTCGTCTCGTGTCCGGATGGGACTCTACTTGGCGTGGAAGGCAAGCTAGGCAGTACGGATATGGATATCTCCTCCTTTGTAACCGACCTTGTGTAACCCTAACCCTCTCCGGTGTCTATATAAACCAGAGGGTTTTAGTCCGTAGGACAAGATACAATCATACCATAGGCTAGCTTCTAGGGTTTAGCCTCTCTGATCTCGTGGTAGATCAACTCTTGTAATACTCATATCATCAAGAATAAATCAAGCAGAACGTAGGGTTTTACCTCCATCAATAGGGCCCGAACCTGGGTAAAACATCGTGTCCCCTGCCTCCTGTTACCATCCGCCTTAGACGCACAGTTCGGGACCCCCTACCCGAGATCTGCCGGTTTTGACACCGACATTGGTGCTTTCATCGAGAGTTCCTCTGTGTCGTCGCCGTTAGGATTGATGGCTCCTACGATCATCGATAGCGATGTAGTCCAGGGTGAGACTTTTCTCCCCGGACAAATCTTTGTGTTCGACGGCTTCGCACTGCGGGCCAATTTGCTTGGCCATCTGGAGCAGATCGAAAGTTACGCCCCTGGCCACCAGGTCAGGTTTGGAAGCTTAAACTACACGACCGATATCCGCGGAGACTTGATCTTCAACGGATTCGAGCCTCTGCCTTGTGCGTCACGTGGTCACGATGAGTACGATTTAGCTCTACCATCAGACAGTGTTCAGGAGATCGCACCGGCAGCCGCTCCGACCCTCAATTTGGAGCCAGTTGCGCCGTCCATGGACGGGTGGATGGACCCCGCCACGGAGGCTGTCGGTGTCAAAACCGGCGGATCTCGGGTAGGGGGTCCCGAACTGTGCGTCTAGGCTGGATGGTAACAGGAGGCAAGGAACACGATGTTTTACCCAGGTTCGGGCCCTCTTGATGGAGGTAAAACCCTACGTCCTGCTTGATTAATATTGATAATATGGGTAGTACAAGAGTAGATCTACCACGAGATCAAGGAGGCTAAACCCTAAAAGCTAGCCTATGGTATGATTGTTGTATGATGAAGTTGTCCTACGGACTAAAACCCTCCGGTTTATATAGACACCAGAGAGGGTTAGGGTTACACAAAGTCGGTTACAATGGTAGGAGATCTAAATATCCGCATCACCAAGCTTGCCTTCCACGCCAAGGAAAGTCCCATCCGGACACGGGACGAAGTCTTCAATCTTGTATCTTCATAGTCCTGGAGTCCGGCTGAAGGTATAGTCCGGCTACCCGAACACCCCCTAATCCAGGACTCCCTCAGTAGCCCCTGAACTAGGCTTCAATGCCGACGAGTCCGGCGCGTAGATTTTCTTCGGCATTGCAAGGCGGGTTCCTCCTCCAAATTCTTCATAAAAGTTTGTAAACACCAAGAGTAGTGTCCGGTTCTGCAAAATAAGTTTCCACGTATTGCCACAGAGAGAATAATATTAACACAAATCTAATCTGCTGATGTATTCCGCAGCATGACATCACACTACGGCCAAGCCTTTATTAGAATCGTTTTCACTTTTCCACCTCAGCGCGTTTTGCGAGGCGGTTTCCTTGGCACGTCTTGTCAAAGCAGAGATCGTGTCCCCCATTTACGGGATTCTCATCAATACGGACGTGGGTAACCCAATCGTGCCTGTTAGCATGTCTTCTCGATTAAAGGCGAGTCCCAAACGGTTACGGGGAGGGCTCCTGGTATTCGACCTCTTATAAAGAGACCAAGGCCTTACTCCTTTTCTCCAATCTCAAAACAAGTTCGCCCGTCGCCTCGAGTTCCAACACCCTAGGCTCCAGATTCCAGGCGCTTCGGACCTTCAACAATGTCCAGTTCCGACCTTCAAGGCTGATGGATGCCCTCCTCCGTCACAGAGGAGGACGTGCTAAAGTTGAGAGAGGCTAAGTTCTTGACCGCCGAAATTTTGCATAGGTTGCCTGCTCAAAGGCAGGCTATTCCTAGTCCCCAGCCCGGTGAGAGCGTAGTGTTCGTGTCTCACTTCCTTCGGGGGTTAGGCTTCCCGATGGATCCCTTCGTGAGGGGGCTGATGTTCTATTATGGGATGGAATTTCATGACTTAGCTCTGGAGTCCATCCTCCACATTTCCTCATTCATCGTTGTGTGCGAAGCATTCCTCCGTGTTATTCCTCACTTCGGATTATGGCTCAAGACTTTTGGAGTGGAGCCGAAGATGATCGAGGGACGACACGCTGAGTGCGGAGGCGCTGTCATAAGTAAGAATGCTGATGCTCCATGGCCCGAGGGCTCCTTTCAAGAGGAGCTCGGCTTGTGGCAACGAGAGTGTTTCTATATCACCGCTCCCAGGAGCACCAAGTGGGTGGCGCCTCCTGCCTTTCGCTCGGGTCCCCCACCACGGCTAGCGTCATGGGTCAACAAAGGATTAGATTGGGGGTTATCCAAAGACGTGCCCTTGTTGCAGGGCCGCATTAGGGATCTCTTAGAAGGAGACCTCAAACTGGTCAAGGTGACGCAGGTCATGCTGATTCGTCGAACACTGCCCGGCAAACGTCGCTCCCTTTGTCTGTGGGAGTTTAATCCGGAGCGACCACGAGCTCTCCAACATTTTATGGGCGCAACGCCCGTGGAGATGTATAAAATGTTCTTCAGATCACAAGCAATGTGTCCGGATTTGACCGTGGACGCAGATTTAAACTGCAATCGCCCGGATACTCAAGTAAGTAACCTTGTGCCCGGACTCGCTATCCATAAAATTGTCATAAATTCGCCCCTAAAAGAGATGTCCTTTTAAACAGGAGTGGATAGCGAAGGCAAAGCTGATCAGGTGTCCGGCTCCCCTTCCTGAGACCAGGCCGGATCCCGTTCTAGTTAGGATGTTGAAGATCGTGCCTTTGGAGGGAAGTGAGGGGGAGGACAAGGAAACTATGGCCTCCTCGAAGGAGGCTGCTCCGAAGGGAAGAAACGACAATTCCTCTCCTAAGGGGAAGAAGAGGGCCGCCTCTGACGACCCGTAGACCATGGCCTCAAAGCGGGGGGAAAAGTCCTCGTCAGAGGGTCCGACGCCGGGGAGATCCTTGGCGGAACTACGCCCTCAAAGGGATCAGCCCTCCAGCGAGCCGTAAGTAGAGAAAGATTTTCCTTTAGAGGGATGAGAGAAATCCTTGCTTTTTATTTGAGAAGATTAACCGATATTTTACTTTGTAGCCCTTCTCAGCAGAGCTCGTCTTCGGTGGATCTTCTTCCGGAGATGATGGAGAGGTGAACGCCTCCCCCTGCCGTACCGCCTAGCGAGGCGGGCGACCCTGAGGTATCATTGCGGAGGGTTTCTCCGAATCCGGTAGGGGTGGAAGGTAGCCATATGTCCCCCCAAGGTTCTCCGCGTCCGGCCTTAGATGGAGGTCATAGGGCGAGTCCGACACCGTCCGATGCGCGGTCGGAGGAGCTGATGATTCTGCTGGGGCGAGCTTCTATCTCAGAGGAGCACCATGCATTGATGGGTACGGTGATTGGAAGGATTTTGTCCGCGGAAAGCGGATTGCATGAGGCCGTCAGAAGTTTGCTGACGGGTTTTGAGGTACGTTTGATAATGTACTTCTTTGTCAGTTGCGCATAAACAAGATGCG
Organism: Triticum dicoccoides; assembly: GCF_002162155.2. Taxonomy (NCBI): domain Eukaryota; kingdom Viridiplantae; phylum Streptophyta; class Magnoliopsida; order Poales; family Poaceae; genus Triticum; species Triticum dicoccoides. Next base: position 277,146,928 of record NC_041388.1, read on the forward strand.
CCCTGTGTAGATAGTAGCCCCTGAGACTCTGTGCGTTGTCAAAATTGACGAAGCGCAGAGGATCATAATCCCAGGTCTAAAATGTCGCCTTTGTATACAGGTGGCTAAGTGTCCGGAATCGAGCCAAACTGATGATTTTGCCGAACTAAAGCGGCAACTTGACGTGGCAGATGCCGACATCGCGCTCGTCAACGAGCGGCTTGGTGAGGCTCAAGATATGCAATTCCTCGGGCGGCATCTGGTAAGAGGAGCTTTATGCCAGTATCTTACAATGTGTGTGCTTGACGCAGATGGTGCGGCCGCCGTGGAGAGTCTTCGGGTGGAACTTGCCCGAGCTAAGTAACAAGCCAGGAAAAGTGATGCGGCTGCCGAGAAGGCCCTTGAAGAGCTGAGACCCGAACAGGCTGCTCACTACCGAAGCAAGAAGGAGATGGCCGTGATGGCCGTGAAGTTAAAAAGTGCTGCTGACCGTTGCAAGTTTCTTGAGAAAGAAGACCGGGCGAGACATACGGACTTAGAGAAGGCCGTTGCTGATGCCAAGGACGCTCGCTCTGCTGCGTCAGGCCGGACAGATTGCGGCTGGAAAGCCCTTTATGCTGCGGAGGAAGTTTTGCGATCCGAAGTTTGCTCCCTTGGACCGGATGTGGAGTGCGGAGGACACCTAACTGGATTTGGCAGCGAGTGCTGCTGATGCGACCGAATACTTTCGAGATCAAGAAGATCGCGAAGTGGAAAGGCTTTTCTGGTCGCAGTTCCAGAATCCAGAGCGTCCACTGGCAGTGGACGATCATCTGGCTCAATGGGCCGAACTGAATAGATTGTCCGGACTCGCCATGAAGTACGTCATGGGTCATCTGTGGCCGGGGAGATCGGAGCCGAAGAGTTATTTCAGCTTGGTGCAGCAATTCCTTGACGCGGTGCCACGTATCAATGCGATGAAGAGGTCAGCATGCATAGAGGGCGCACGGATGGCTCTTGCCCGTGTCAAGACATACTGGGCAGAGATGGAGACCACCGTTGTTGCATCCCGAGATTCGGACAAAAGCCGAGTACCCTCTGAGCACTATTTTCAGGAAGTTCTTGAAGGCGCTCGTGTAATAGAGACGCAGTGCTCGAAGGATGCTATGTTCTGATAGCATATGTAATTATAAAGCAATATTTTGATGAATTGTAGTAGCCTTTTATACTTGTGCCTTCAAGTATTTGGAACACCTCCTGTGTGGCCGTTTTAAGCTATATATACAAAATCTGAAAGATTGCAGTCGTTGGCTTCAACCCCCACGCACATAGTGCGGGGGTGCTCGCAGAAGGCGCATTTTCACACTTAATCCAACATCTTGGTCCTACAAAGGAGGTGATAGCGCAGCGAGCTAGGCAACCAGACTATAATGCTTTAACACTTTCACTTAGCCATAGGAGCTTGACAATGGGACTATTTAGGCAGCCCCTGGTGGCGACTGCGCTCGCCCGAATTAGGGGCGCGTATGTGCCTGGCCGGGAAACGACCCTTCGTTAATGCGGAGGAATCCTACAGATTCCGGAGAGTCATCGAGTGGTTGACCAGTCTCACGCCATATCATGACAGTCGGTTTTCGGCTTTCTCTACTGAGGTGCTCGCCTGGCCGAACCAGGGCACAATCACAGTAGTTCTCCTGGTGCCACCTTAGCCGATAGAGCGAAACGTAAGGCGGCCGAACACAGGAGCCGGGCAACCCAACATTTGACCAAAATCATGACTCGAAGCTGATGCATATAAGGCCAAACTCGCGACGCCGAACACTCCCTAAGGTATTCGGTCTTTATGAGAGCGGGCGAGGTAACGCTCTGAGGTATAAGCCCCTAGTGTCCAGGTACGCGCAAGAATTCTGACGTAGCCACATGCCAAGACGCCAGCCTCCTCCTTGGTCATAGAACCAGGGGATGTGTATCAACAAGAGATAGTAAAAAAGGTTTGCGCAGGGTCTTAATCTGAAAAGAATCCTTGGAACGGGTCCCTACTGCACGTCTGCGCCTGTGTCTCCGTTGTGCCGTATCCTGGATGGGCGCAGCACGACGTTCATCTGTAAAAAGAGAGCAACTAAGTTTAAAAAGGGGCGTGCCGAACAAAAGTTATATGAAATAAACAAAGTGTAAAGTAAAATATGAAAAATTGAGCTTTATTGTCTCTTATTTTATACGTGTGAAGCCCCTAGTGCAGGGGTATATGGCCACTAAGCCTTTATCAACGATACTTTTGTGCTGGACTCGTCTATCCGTGTCCGTGGTCTTAATGACCTGTTCCGATGTTCTGGCTGGTGAAGTGAAAGCACAAGTGCTCCCTAGGTGGTTTTGATAATTGATGACAACATATCTCCTTTTGGACTAACATTTCTATCTAGCATGTTTCAGGTAAGTTCAACAATGGAGTGGCATGGACTAAAGGTTGTGGGAACTCCTTCAAGATACTAAGGACAAAGGATTGGCTAAAGCTTCAAGCTCAAGACTCTTCATTTTACGTTTTAGTGATCCAAGATCACATTGAGTCCATAGGAAAAGCCAATACTATCAAGGAGGGATGAGGTGTTGCTTAATGATCCTCTTGCTTCATGTGCTTAATGATATGCTCCAAAACCCTCAGCTACTTTCCCACTTCCACATATGACCTAAACCCTAAGCCAAACTCGGTCCTACCGATTCTTCCTATCCAGCGCCACCGAGTTTCACTTGTCATAAGCCACTGCCAAACCCTAATCATTTCGGTCTCACCGATGGATCTCGGTCTCACCGAGATGGGCTTGCAAACTCTCTATTACCCATTGCAATATTCTCGGTCCCACCGAGATATGCAATCGGTTCCACCGAGTTTGTTTGGCCAAATCTCAGTTTCACTTATTACCCAAATCGGTCCCACCGAGTTTGAGTAATCGGTCAAACCGAGTTTTGGATTTACCCTAACCCTAGCACATCGGTCCCACCGAGTTGATCCAGTCGGTCCCACCGAATATCACTAATGGTCACTAGGTTTACATTTTCGGTCCGACTGAGCTTATTGATTCGGTCCCACCGAGATTGGAAAACTGTGTAACGGTTGGATTTTGTGTGGAGGCTATATATACCCCTTCACCTCCTTCTCATTCGATGAGAGAGCCATCAGAACACACACACCATTCCAACTCATATGTTCTGAGAAAGAACCACCTACTCATGTGTTGAGACCAAGACATTCCATTCCTACCATATGAATCTTGATCTCTAGCCTTCCCAAGTTGCTTTCTACTCAAATCCTCTTTCCACCAAATCCAAATCCCATGAGAGAGAGTTGAGTGTTGGGGAGACTATCATTTGAAGCACAAGAGCAAGGAGTTCATTACCTACACACCATTTGTTACTTCTTGGAGAGTGGTGTCTCCTAGATTGGCTAGGTGTCACTTGGGAGCCTCCGACAAGATTGTGGAGTTGAACCAAGGAGTTTGTAAGGGCAAGGAGATCGCCTACTTCGTGAAGATCTACCGCTAGTGAGGCAAGTCCTGTGTGGGCGATGGCCATGGTGGGATAGACAAGGTTGCTTCTTCGTGGACCCTTTGTGGGTGGTTGCTTCTTCGTGGACCCTTCGTGGGTGGAGCCCTGTGTGGACTCGCGCAACCGTTACCCTTCGTGGGTTGAAGTCTCCATCAACGTGGATGTAGGATAGCACCACCTATCCGAACCACGGGAAAAACATCCGTGTCTCCAATTGCGTTTGATCTCTCCAAACCCTTTCCTTTACATTCTTGCAAGTTGCATGCTTTACATTCCGCTGCTCATATACTCTTTGCATGCTTGCTTGATATGTATTGTGTGTGTTGAAATTGTGCCTAAACTCCACTTAAACCGAAAAAGCTTAAAAATTGCAACTTGAGCATTATGTGTCTAATCACCCCCCTCTAGACACATCTACTTCTAGATCCTACAAGTGGTATCAGAGCTTTGGTCTCCATTGCCTTGGTTTAATCACCATTGGAGGAAGATGGATGTGTCTACTTTAGGGAGTTTTAGACATGGAGTGCCTATTCTTGATGGAGAGTATTTCCATGAGTGGAAAAATGAGATGCTTGTAATCTTCAATCAATATCATTGGAACAAGTATACTGCCAGCCCTTGTGCACCTCATATTGATCCTTTGCATCCTACCCTAGATGAAGATATTGACATGATTCGCAATCTTAGAACTATTGAGCTCATCATTAGAGGATTGCCCAAAAATTTGATTGCCAGTTTGCCTACTCACAATTGTGCCTATACCATATGGAAATTTCTTGAGGAACGATTTCCCGATTATTCCTTGAAAACTTTGGATGAAATTCTCCATAAATCTATTTCCTTGAGTAAGATGAACTCTAGTGATCCTAGTTTTGGTAAATATCTGTTTGAACTTGCCAATCTTAAGCATGCTAAAGGAGATGTTGGAATCATATGATATCATATTCGAAGCTATAAGAATTCATAAAAGTAACCACTTTGATCATTTATCTAATGAATTACCCTCTCTAGGAAATGATGAGTCACAAGATCATGATGAACATGAATATTATGAGGATGATGACAGTGACTTCGATCTTGATGATGCAATGAGACATTTTGGTCTTATGGCAAATCTTCGGGGATATGAATCAGGAGGAAAGGAATGGGTTCTTGATAGTGGATGTACTGATCATATGACCAGAAATGAAAAGATGTTTCGTGAGCTTGCTGAAAACAACGGCCCTCGAAAATATGTCACCTTTGGTGATAATTCAAAGGGTAAAGTGGTTGGCCTTGGTAAGGTGGCCATCTCACATGATAGTTCCATTCAAAATGTCATGCTCGTTGAATCTCTTGGATACAACTTACTTTCAGTATCTAGACTTGCTGATTTCGGTTTGAATGTCCTATTTACTGAGGTAGATTGCCAAGTATTTCGTCGAGACAATCATAAAATGGTCTTTACGGGTATGCGTAGAGGTGATCTTTACATTGTCGATTTCTCTAAAAAGGCACAACCTAAAACTTGCTTTGTTGCTAAATCCTCAAAAGGTTGGTTGTGGCATAGACGACTAGGTCACGTTGGCATGAGAAACCTTGACAAGCTTATTAAAGGAAATCATATCCTTGGAGTTAACGATGTCATATTTGATAAGGATAGACTTTGCAGTGCTTGTCAAGCGGGTAAACAGGTTGGAGGAAGACATCCCGTGAAGAACATCATGACCACAAGGAGGCCACTCGAGCTACTTCACATGGATCTTTTTGGTCCCAACGCCTACAAGAGTCTCAGTGGAAATTCTTTTTGTCTAGTTATAGTTGATGATTTTTCAAGATTTACGTGGGTGTTCTTTCTTAATGACAAGTCACAGGTCCAGAAGATCTTCAGAAACTTCGCTAGGAAGGCCCAAAATCAGTTTGATGTGAAGATCAAGAAGGTTCGGAGTGACAACGGAATGGAGTTCAAGAACACAAATGTGGACACCTTTCTTGACTAAGAAGGGATTTCACACGAGTTCTCGGCTACGTACACACCTCAACAAAATGGAGTTGTTGAGAGGAAGAACCGGACGCTCATCGAAATGGCAAGAACGATGCTTGATGAATACAAGACGCCAAAGCACTTTTGGGCAGAAGCGGTTGAGATAGCTTGTCACGCAACAAATCGCTTATATCTTCACAAGCTACTCGGCAAGACGGCATACGAGCTTCTCACCGGTAACAAATCGCAAGTTGGATACTTACGAGTATTCGGCTCAAAGTGCTACATTCTTGATAAGCATCGTCGTTCAAAGTTTGCTCCTAAAACTCATGAAGGTTTTCTACTTGGCTATGGCTCAAACTCTCACACTTACCGTGTCTACAACAATTTCACCCGAAAGGTTGAAGAGACGGTAGATGTGAAGTTTGATGAATCTAATGGCTCGCAAGTAGAGCAATTGCCAATTGATGTAGGAGACAAAGACTCTTCAGAAGCAATTCAAGACTTGTCCATCGGCAAAATTCGTCCAACGGAGGTGAAGGAGAGTATTTCATCCGTCCAAGTGGAAGCTTCTACTTCACGACAAGGTGAACCAAGAATCGACATGGAAGCATCCACAAGTGGGACACACCAAGATGAAGAAAACGAGGAAGTACGTCAAGATGAACATCAACAACCTCCTTCTCCACCACGACAAGAGAACGACGACGTCAACAATGAAGAAGGCCAAGAAGAAGAACAAGATGAAGAAGATGTTCAACGAAGACCCAAGCAAAAGCTCTCACGAGTTCGAGCAAGAATTGCCAAAGATCATCCCGTCGAGCAAATCCTCAATGATATACAAACCGGGAGAATCACTCGCTCAAAAACTCGTTTAGCTAACTTTTGTGAAAACTATTCATTCATCTCTAGCATTGAACCAATGAAGGTTGAATAAGCATTGGAAGATCCGGATTGGATAAACGCTATGCATGAAGAGCTACATAATTTTGAGAGAAACCATTTGGACATTGGTTGAGAAGCCCGACAACAACCACAACATCATTGGTACCAAATGGGTGTTTCGCAACAAGCAAGATGAAGATGGACAAGTGGTTCGCAACAAAGCACGTCTCGTCGCCCAAGGGTACACACAAGTCGAAGGTATGGACTATGGTGAGATGTATGCTCCCGTTGCTAGACTTGGGTCCATTCGCATCTTACTTGCCTATGCTAATCACCATAATATCACCTTGTACCAAATGGACATTAAAAGTGCTTTTCTAAATGGAGAAATAGAGGAGGAAGCTTATGTCAAACAACCTCTCGGCTTTGTCAATCCTAAGAAACCAAATCATGTTTACAAACTTCACAAAGCTCTTTATGGTCTTAAACAAGCTCCTAGAGCATGGTATAAATGCTTGACCAAGTTCCTTACTACAAGTGGTTTTGAAATTGGTAAAATTGATTCTACTCTTTTTACTAAAAGGGTTAATGGAGAACTATTTGTATGCCAAATTTATGTTGATGACATCATATTTGGTTCAAGTAACCCTCTCTTTAGTGAAAAGTTTGGAAAGCTAATGTCAGAGAAGTTTGAGATGTCTATGATGAGTGAACTCAAATTCTTTCTCGGGTTGCAAATCAAGCAAACTAAGGAAGGTACATTTGTCTCTCAAAAAAAGTACACCAAGGACTTATTCAAGAAGTTCAATATGCAAGAATGCAAAGGTATGTCTACACCCATGCCTACTAGTGGACATAATGATTTGACCGAAGATGGTGAACCTGTTGATCAAAAGGTTTATCGCTCTATGATTGGTTCATTGTTATACCTATGTGCTTCACGTCCCGATATTATGCTAAGTGTGTGCATGTGTGCACAATATCAAGCTGCTCCTAAAGATTGTCATCTTAAGGCTGTGAAAAGGATAGTGAGATATTTAATCCATACACCAAATTTTGGCATTTGGTATCCTAAGAGGCCCTCTTTTGATCTTGTTGGCTATTCTGACTCGGATTATGCCAGAGACAAGGTTGACAGAAAGTCCACTTCAGGTACTTGTCAATTTCTTGGCAGATCTCTTGTGTCTTGGTCTTCCAAGAAACAAAACTCGGTATCCTTATCCACCGCCGAAGCGGAATACATTGCCGCCGGTTCATGTTGCGCTCAATTACTTTGGATGACCCAAACTCTTAAAGATTATGGGATTTATGTGAAACATGTTCCACTGCTTTGTGACAATGAAAGTGCTATCAAAATTGGTCATAATCCTGTACAACATTCTCGAACTAAGCATATTGAAGTTCGTCATCATTTCATTCGAGATCATGTTGCTAAGGGTGACATCAATCTTAAGCATGTTCGCACCGACAAGCAATTAGCGGATATATTTACTAAACCACTCGATGAGAAAGTGTTTTGCAGGTTGAGAGGAGAATTGAACATCATTGATGCTTCGAACTTGGAGTAGAAACTCCATTGGATACATGCAAGACATGAGCTTATAACTAATCCATGATATATCTCTTATGATAACTATCTTATGTCTTGGATATATTTGCACCTTGCATGTTGTCTAACCCATGTAGGTGCTTGGTTGAATCTAATTCCATGAGATTGCGACTCACTCATATCTTGAGCAATCTCTACATCACCAAGACTCTACACAATAGTGGTTGAAGACAGGGAAGCACAAAACCGCTCAAACATATCCTTTGACAAATTCGATGTTAAGCCTCATGATTGTCATTTTTGGATACACAAGTGCACTTCCTTGCAAGAACTAACCCATGTAGGTAGATGAACTCAAACTCCAAGTGGTGCTCCCAACTCTTGATGAACTACATCAACCTTGAGCACCCACACAAGTTCAACTACATGAGCAAGAACCACACCACCACCCAAGGTATGTTATTCCATCTTGGAGAAGCTTTACTCCAAGACATGAGTCAAAGCAACTCAACAAGATGTTAATACATCAAGATGCTTAAACGAAAAATGGTAACCCCATTTTGAGCTTAAACGATGAGTATGACCTATGATCAAGTGTTCTCACTTGACTCCTAAGTCAATATACTCTAACATAGGTGACTATGTCACCGCCCAATTCTAGATGAAGTTCTCTTGTGTTCTTTTCTGAGTTATTGCATTTGTCCCCTGCATATTTGTCTCCTTCTTTTTCAAACAAAACAAAAAACAAAAACTTCATCTAGAAACTTTCACTCTTTTCTTTTTTTGGTTCTTGTTCTGCATATTTCTGCATCAAATTCATTGCAAATCTTTGTGAGATCTTACTTGCCTAGTGAGCTGAGGTGACAAGTGTCTTTCTCTGTGATGAACTCGGTTTCACCGAAATGCCATTTTCGGTCCAACCGAATCCTTTCGGTACTACCGAAACATGCCACTCGGTGCCATCGATTTTGCAATAGGAAAAACAGTTTGCCACATATTCTATATTTCTTCTGATCCAGCTCCACTCAATGAATCTTGTTCTCGACAAGCATCACAGTTTTATTCCCTGCTTTGTACTGAATCTCAAGGACCAAACCTATTCGACGGATTCCAGGAAAAACCTTCTTGGAAATTGATGTCAAAGGGGGAGAGAGAGATCACATCAAAGCTTATCATCAGGGAGAGAGAGATCACATCAAAAGCTTATCACCTACAATGGAGAAAGTACTAAGGGGGAGAGAACACTCAAGGATCCCATATATTAAGGGGGAGAAAGAAATCTCCAAGGGGGAGAGAATACTCAAGGATCCCAGATGCTTGATGTTCAAGAGGAGAGATGCCACATGTCTTTTTGGGGGAAAGACATGTTCATATGAACTCATTTGAATTAAGTTCTATTCATATCTTTCAGCTCTGATTTTCTGTTTCCTATCTTCTCCCAATATCCCATGTACGATTCAGGGGGAGCAAGACACCTAAGGAAAGGAAATCAGTCAAATTCATTGCATATCTTTATTCTTGGGGACATGTTGAATTCAATGTGGTACCTTGTACTCACTCTCTACATGTCATCTCAGTCTTGGTATTCTTGTGGTTTCTTTTGTTTGCTCTGGCTAGTGGATGTACCTGTGTTATCTAACCTTATTTGTGCAGGTCCATTCCATCCTAAGCCAACTCAAGACCACAAGGTAAGTATATGCATCAAAATCATGAGTATGAGGAGTTCTTGCTTATGTACATACTGTTTGCAAGAAGGACTCATGAGCATGAAGGTATTTTCCTTGATAATCTTTTACTCTGATGCATATGGCCAAGATGCATGTAACACATTGCCTACTCTGTCATGGTTATGCTCTCACATGCCTCTATATTTCATATTTACATGAGTGGATACATGTAGGGGGAGCCTATGCTCGTTACATGTCCTTCCAAAGCTTTACTTGCTGTTCTTTACATCTTTATCTAAAGCTTTGATGTATGTTGCCATCAATTACCAAAAAGGGGGAGATTGAAAGCACAAGTGCTCCCTAGGTGGTTTTGATAATTGATGACAACATATCTCCTGTTGGACTAACATTTCTATCTAGCATGTTTCAGGTAAGTTCAACAATGGAGTGGCATGGACTAAAGGTTGTGGGAACTCCTTCAAGATACTAAGGACAAAGGATTGGCTAAAGCTTCAAGCTCAAGACTCTTCATTTTACGTTTTAGTGATCCAAGATCACATTGAGTCCATAGGAAAAGCCAATACTATCAAGGAGGGATGAGGTGTTGCTTAATGATCCTCTTGCTTCATGTGCTTAATGATATGCTCCAAAACCCTCAGCTACTTTCCCACTTCCACATATGACCTAAACCCTAAGCCAAACTCGGTCCTACCGATTCTTCCTATCCGGCGCCACCGAGTTTCACTTGTCATAAGCCACTGCCAAACCCTAATCATTTTGGTCTCAGCGATGGATCTCGGTCTCACCGAGATGGGCTTGCAAACTCTTTGTTACCCATTGCAATATTCTCGGTCCCACCGAGATATGCAATCGGTTCCACCGAGTTTGCTTGGCCAAATCTCAGTTTCACTTATTACCCAAATCGGTCCCACCGAGTTTGAGTAATCAGTCAAACCGAGTTTTGGATTTACCCTAACCCTAGCACATCGGTCCCACCGAGTTGATCCAGTCGGTCCCACCGAAAATCACTAACGGTCACTAGGTTGACATTTTCGGTCCGACCGAGCTTATTGATTCGGTCCCACCGAGATTGGAAAATTGTGTAACGGTTGGATTTTGTGTGGAGGCTATATATACCCCTCCACCTCCTTCTCATTCGATGAGAGAGCCATCAGAACACACACACCATTCTAACTCATATGTTCTGAGAAAGAACCACCTACTCATGTGTTGAGACCAAGACATTCCATTCCTACCATATGAATCTTGATCTCTAGCCTTCCCAAGTTGCTTTCCACTCAAATCCTCTTTCCACCAAATCCAAATCCTATGAGAGAGAGTTGAGTGTTGGGGAGACTATCATTTGAAGCACAAGAGCAAGGAGTTCATTACCTACACACCATTTGTTACTTCTTGGAGAGTGGTGTCTCCTAGATTGGCTAGGTGTCACTTGGGAGCCTCCGACAAGATTGTGGAGTTGAACCAAGGAGTTTGTAAGGGCAAGGAGATCGCCTACTTCGTGAAGATCTACCGCTAGTGAGGCAAGTCCTGTGTGGGCGATGGCCATGGTGGGATAGACAAGGTTGCTTCTTCGTGGACCCTTTGTGGGTGGTTGCTTCTTCGTGGACCCTTCGTGGGTGGAGCCCTGTGTGGACTCGCGCAACCGTTGCCCTTGGGTGGAGCCCTGTGTGGACCCGCGCAACCGTTACCCTTCGTGGATTGAAGTCTCCATCAACGTGGATGTAGGATAGCACCACCTATCTGAACCACGGGAAAAACATCCGTGTCTCCAATTGCGTTTGATCTCTCCAAACCCTTTCCTTTACATTCTTGCAAGTTGCATGCTTTACATTCCGCTGCTCATATACTCTTTGCATGCTTGCTTGATATGTATTGTGTGTGTTGAAATTGTGCCTAAACTCCACTTAAACCGAAAAAGCTTAAAAATTGCAACTTGAGCATTATGTGTCTAATCACCCCCCTCTAGACACATCTACTTCTAGATCCTACGTGAGGCCATTGTATTGTGGGGCTGTTAAAGCGGCCGCACAATCCTCCGCTTGGGGGAGGTGTTCTCACTGCTTCCCCTTTAAGGAGATGATGCCGCGTGGACCGGGCATCTTAAGCATAGGAGATGACGCGGCTGATCGGCCACCTTGTGGCCCCGATAGAGAAGCACTCCAGCCAAAAGCTCAGCCTGCACCCCGACGCCATTCAAATAAAAAGGCATGGGGAAATACGCCAGACCTACGAGACGTATTGGAGGACAAAGCAAAACATGCAAGATCGATCTACGGATCACGAGGGCGCGCCACTATGCGAGATGATAAACGTCATGCCGGATACAGTAAAAGTAAATCCGTTTGGGCCAAACACAGCGGGCAAGACTCATTGGAGCTGCGTCGCGATATAGCCCAGTACAGAGGTGCCGCACACCCCTTATGCTTCACAGATGAGGTAATGGATCATCAGATCCCAGAGGGTTTCAAACCCGTAAACATAGTATCATACGATGACACGACATATCCTACAGTATGGATCGAGGATTTCCTCCTGCACATCCACATGGCCCGCGGTGATGACCTACAGGCAAGCAAATACCTCCCACTCAAACTTAAAGGACCAGCTCGGCATTGGCTCAACAACTTGCCAGCAGAGTATGACTGTTGGGAAGATCTAGAAGCCGCATTCCACGACAACTTTCAGGGCACTTATGTGCGACCACCAGACGCCGATGACCCGAGCCATATAATTCAGCAGCCAGATGAATCGGCCAGGCAATTCTGGACACGGTTCCTAACAAAGAAAAATCAAATCGTCGACTGTCCGGTTGCAGAGGCCCTAGCAGCTTTTAGACACAACATCCGTGACGAGTGGCTAGCCCGGCACCTTGGTCAGGAAAAGCCGAAATCCATGGCAGCCCTCACGACACTCATGACCCGCTTTTGTGCGGGAGAAGGCAGCTGGCTAGCTCACAGTAATAACATATCAAAGAACCGTGGTACTTCGGATACCAAGGATGGCAATGGCAGAACACGTCGCAACAAACATAAGCGCCGCATTAACAGTGACAATACCGAGGATATGGCAGTCAACGCCGGATTCAAAGGCTCTAAACCCGGTCAGCGGAAAAAGCCATTTAAAAGAAGCGCTTCGGGCCCGTCCAGTTTGGACCGCATACTCGATCGCTCGTGTCAAATACACGGCACCCCCGACAAGCCAGCAAACCACACCAATAGGGATTGTTGGGTATTCAAGCAGGCCGGCAAGTTAAATGCCGAAAACAAAGATAAGGGGCCACATAGTGATGACAAGGAAGAGCCCCGGCAGCCGAACACCGGAGGATAGAAGAGGTTCCCCCCCACAAGTGCGGACAGTGAACATGATATACGCAACCCACATCCCCAAGAGGGAGCGGAAGCGTGCGCTCAGGGACGTATATGCATTGGAGCCAGTCGCCCCAAAGTTCAACCCATGGTCCTCCTGTCTGATCTCCTTCGATCGCAGGGACCATCCCACTAGTATCCGTCATGGCGGATTCGCCACACTGGTCCTAGACCCAATCATTGACGGATTTCACCTCACTCGAGTCCTTATGGATGGCGGCAGTAGCCTGAACCTGCTTTACCACGACACAGTGCGCAAAATGGGTATAGACCCCTCAAGGATAAAACCCACAAAACGACCTTTAAAGGCATCATACCAGGTGTAGAGGCCCATTGCACAGGCTCAGTCACACTGGAAGTGGTCTTCTGATCCCCGAATAACTTCCGAAGCAAAGAGTTAATCTTCGATATAGTCCCGTTCTGAAGTGGTTATCACGCACTGCTCGGGTGAACCGCATTTGCGAGATTCAATGCGGTATCGCATTATGCATACCTCAAGCTCAAGATGCCAGGACCTCAGGGGGTCATTACAGTTAACGGAAACACAGAGCGCTCTCTCCGAATGGAGGAGCACACTGTGGCCCTCGCAGCGGAAGCACAAAGCAGCCTCTTAAGGCAATCCACTAGTTCGGCGTTTAAGGACCCAAACACCTTCAAGCGTGCCCGGAGTAATCAGCAACAGGACCGCCTGGCACGTTCCGAGCTCGCATAGCGATGCGGCCCCCACCCGGCCCAAGCCAAGCGGCGAAATTCGTGCCACGCGTACATAATTACGCATT
>NC_041388.1:277160854-277176991 GCF_002162155.2 Triticum dicoccoides
ACAGCACGCCCCAAGACGCGGCTTAAACCGCACTAGGGGCTTCCCGTTTTGTTATTTTCTTTTCAGGACTTTCATCTTTGGAAACCCGGTCCGGTAGCATGATTGTCGAACATATGATGCAGCAACCAAGAAGGCAGAAAGCTACGTCACACCACAGAACTCCCAGGTGGATTACGATAACGAGTGTAATACTTGCCTTAATACTATTCTTCAGCTCGCCCTTGGAGGGGACATAGTCCTACTTTTTGCTTATTGCACTGCATGTATCATTCTGCTTTAACACACCTTTTTGAATAAACAATGCATAGCATTAAGACTATTATTGCATTCTTCTTATATATATATATATGTTCATTCATGACATCTAGCACCCGTACACTCTGGTATGGCCAATACGCTAGGGGCTTAAGCATCCCCCACAATACGGCGTGAGAAGTCCGGACACTTTCAACAGTGCGGCACCCCGAACTTATAGCATTATATGCATCAGCTCCGAATCATGTCTTGGGTCAATAGTTGGGTTTGACCGGCTCCCATATTTTGGTACCTTACGTTCCGCTATATCAGCTAAGGTAGCACTGGTAGAACTACTGCGATTGTGCCCCGGTTCTGCTGGGCTAAGCACCTCAGTAGAGAAAGCTAAAACTGACTGTCATGATATGCCGAGAGACTGGTCGCTATTCGAAAGGTTTTCGAGTCCTTAAAGACTTATGCCGCTTAGAGCGAGGAGTCGGCCCTGTCTGGCTTAAGGCGTGTATCGCGCCCCGAGTTCGGCCTTCCGAACACTAGGGGCTTGGCCGAAATTTAAAATTATAGAATTCTATGGCTAAGTGAGAGTGATAACGCATTATAGTCTGATTGCCTTGTTCGTTGTGCTGAGCACCTCCCTCGAAGGACCCAAAAATGGGAACAAGAGTGCTCAGGTTTATCCCGAACACCCCAGCACTCGTGGCATGGGGGCAGAAGCCGACGACTAGCCATCTCTCAGATTTGATAAACAGCCGAATAGAAGGTAATATTTTAAATTCAAACAAGCTTTGCATAGCGCATATGAACAAGTTTTCATGAATACAGGATTACACGAGCGGGTTTACTCAAATATTGTATCTTTGGTACACTCGTCCGCTACGAGACGGGCACCCTTCAGGACACCCTCATAGTACATCTCGGGGTGGCGATGCTCCTTGCCCTCCGGCGGCCCTTCCTTGATTAGCTTCACGGCGTCTAGCTTGGCCGATTGCACCTTCACATGGGCGAAAGCCCGACGTGCACCTTCGATGCAGGCAGACCGCTTGACGACTTCCAGGCGTGGGCAGGCATCCACAAGCCGCCTCACCAGGCCGAACTAGCTGCTCGGAAGGGCGTCATCAGGCCACAACCGGACTATAAAGCCCTTCATGGCCTGTTCAGCCGCCTTGTGTAGCTCGACCAGCTGCTTTAGCTGGTCGCTCATAGGCACCGGGTGTTCGGTCCCAGTATATTGGGCCCAAAACAACTTCTCCGTTGAGCTTCCCTTCTCGGCCTGGTAAAACGTTGCGGCATCCGACACGCTGCGGGGCAAATCTGCGAATGCTCCTGGAGAGCTCCGGATTCGGGTAAGTAACAAGTAATTTACTTTCACATGCTTGCTTTGCATATAGAATGCCTTACTCGCCGCTATCTTCTTCATCTCATCAATCTCCTGGAGGGCCTTTTGGGCTTCGCCTTGGCATTCTTTGCCCTATCGAGGGCCGCGGCAAGCTCGGACTCTCGCGTCTTCAAGTCAAGCTCCAACGCCTCGTGCTTTGTCATGAGAGCGTGGAGCTCTTGCTGCACCTCGCCCACCCATGCCTCATGCCTTTCCCGCTCGGTGCGCTCCTTGGCCACTTTGTTTTTGTCCTCGGATAGCACTTGCTTCAGGGTCACCACCTCGGTCGTGGCCCCTGGCAAATTTACGATGATCCTATCATTTTGCAATCGCATTCCTTTCATATATGTCCATAGACTAAGTACTACTTACCTTTGTTCTCCTCGAGCTGCCTCTTGGCAAGGCCGAGCTCTTCCGTGGACCCTTTGAGGTCTTGCTTCAGTGTGGCGACCTCCACAGTCAGTGCGGCAGAGGCTAGCAGCGAAGCCTGCACACGCATATAGACATACTTATATTAGACTCCTGCGATAGTGTTTGATCCTCTGTTCGGCTTTTCTTTGTGAACACCGAACAGAGCATCAGGGGCTACTGTCTATGCGGTAATATTTTCCCCATATTTCAAAACCTTACCTCAAAGCCTGTTAGAAGGCTGGCACTGCACTCATAATAGTGCGGTGCTCCTCGTCGATGGAAGCGCTGCGAAGGGCTCCCAGCAGATTGTCCGGTGCCTTTGGATGGACAGAGGTCACCGGCACAGGCGTCTTGCCCCTCTTGGAAGGAGGCCGCCTGCCCGAGTCCGGAACCACTGGAGGTTCCAGCGCGGTGTTCGGCTGAGGGCCGAACTCGGAGCCCTCGGGGGCCTTGTTCCCTCTGTTCCCGGAGTCCAGAAGGTCGCCTTGAGGCGCCTCCGGGACTGTTTCCCCTCGACCCGGTGCCTCTTGAGACAACACCTCGGCGTTGTCCGTAGGGAAAGGGGAGGTGGCGGTCGGAAGTGAATCGCTATCCATATCCGACGAGTCCAGGGAGCCGTCCGACGAGGATACGTCGATACGGGCTCAGGGCGGTCTGCATAATACGATTCGGCGTTAGGAGAAGCAGTGCGACAAAGGAATGCTATGAGCTACTCTGGTATCCGAATACTTACGACTTCGCCAGGGGCTTGGCCCTGGGCAGCCACTCGTCTTCGCCTTCGGCGGCGGTGGTGGAACTGTCCGGAAGGAGAGTCCTTCCCTTCTTGGACCCTTCAGCCCCCCCAGTTGGGGTGGCCTTCCTTTTCTTGTCTCCCCCGACTGGAGGGGGAGCGTCTTCATCTTCCTCCTCGTCTTCATGGGAGGAGTACTCCTAGGAGTCCTCGGACGATGAGTCCGATATCACCTGGCGCCGAGAACTCTTTCAGGTTCCCTTGGCCTTCTTGGTCTTCTCCGGCACCTTGTATGGAGCCGGAGTCAGCATCTCCGTCAGGAGAGCGTCCGCAGTGTCTTCGGGCAGAGGGGCCGGACAGTTAATCTGCCCCGACATCTCCACCCAGTGCTGTCAAAGGTATGGAGCTCAGACCCCGCACATGATTAAGCTAGGGGAAAATAAATATCCTACTGGATGTATAGAACTCACCGAACGTGCTAGGCGGTTTGCGCTTAGCCCGCGGTCCTCGGCAAGAGAGGGAGGGACCTCGGCGCCCTTGAACAACACCCTCCAGACGTCCTTGTGCGTCGTATCGAAGAGCTCGCTCAGAGTCTGGTGCTGGGCCGGGTCGAACTCCCACAAGTTAAAATCCCGTTGTTGACACGGGAGAATCCGGCGGATGAGCATGACCTTGACTATGTTGACAAGCTTGAGCTTCTTGCTTGCCATACTCCGGATACATTTCTGGAGTCCATCCAGCTCCACCGATGAACCCCGATAAGCCCTTCTCTTTCCAGGAAGTGTCGTGTAGGGAATCCGGATCGAAACTCGGGGGCCGCCGCCCATTTGGTGTCGCGCGGCTCAGTGATGTAGAACCGGCCGATTGCCACCCCTTTATGGTCTCCACGAAGGAGCCCTCAAGCCATGTGACATTGGGCATCTTGCCCACCATGGCTCCGCCGCATTCTGCTTGTTGGCCTCCCACCACCTTCGGCTTGATGTTAAAGGTCTTCAGCCATAGGCCGAAGTGGGGCCGGACACGGAGGAAAGCCTCATAGACGATGATGAATGCCGAAATGTTGAGGATGAAGTTCGGCGCCAGATGATGAAAGTCCAGCCCGTAGTAGAACATGAGACCACGGACGAATGGATGAAGGGGAAACCCCAGTCCACGGAGGAAGTGGTGGAGGAAAACTACCCTCTCATGAGGTTCTAGGGTAGGAATGATCTGCCCCGCAGCGGGTAGCCGATGCGCGATATTCGCGGCTAAGTATCCGGTGCCGCGCAACTCTTTGATGTGCCCCTCTGTAACGGAGGAAGCCATCCATTTGCCCCCCACTCCGGACATGTTTGGAGAAGGTTGAGGGGAAGGATGTGGACTTGGGCATTGGAGCTCGAGTGCGCAAGAACGGATAGGCAAGGAGGAAGAAGGCGTGGGTAGAAAAAGGTTAAACCTTATCCCTTTATAAGGGCGGCCAAAGCCATGCGCCCCCACTAGCCCGGTAAAACTCGCTTATTCCCCAAGCGCCGTAATCGATGGCGCGGTTGGGTTACCCACGCCCATATTGATGAGAATCCCGTAATAAGGGGGACACGATCTCTGCTTTGACAAGACGTGTCAGGAAACTGCCTCACGTTATGTGCGGAGTTAGTTAAAGGAAACGGTTCGAATAATCACCGGGCCATGACATAACGTCATGTTGCCGAAATGTGTCAGTAGATTAGATTTGTGGAAATATTATTCTCTCTACGGTGGTATGTGGAACTTATTTTGCAGGGTCGGACACTATCCTTGTATTCAAATTCTTCCGGGGTGTATTCGAAGGAGGAACCCACCTTGCAATGCCGAAGACAATACTGCGCGCCGGACTCGACGTCATTGAAGCCTGGTTCAGGGGCTACTGAGGGAGTCCTGGATTAGGGGGTCTCCGGACAGCCAGACTATATCCTTTCGCCGGACTGTTGGACTATGAAGATACAAGATTGAAGACTTCGTCTCGTGTCCGGATGGGACTCTACTTGGCGTGGAAGGCAAGCTAGGCAGTACAGATATGGATATCCCTCCTTTGTAACCGACCTTGTGTAACCCTAACCCTCTCCGGTGTCTATATATACCGGAGGGTTTTAGTCCGCAGGACAAGATAGAATCATACCATAGGCTAGCTTCTAGGGTTTATCCTCTCCGATCTCGTGGTAGATCAACTCTTGTAATACTCATATCATCAAGAATAAATCAAGCAGGACGTAGGGTTTTACCTCCATCAAGAGGGCCCGAACCTGGGTAAAACATCGTGTCCCCTGCCTCCTGTTACCATCCGCCTTAGATGCACAGTTCGGGACCCCTACCCGAGATCCGCCAGTTTTGACACCGACAGTCAGGTTGCCGCTTGCTGTCGTCAGCGGTGAAGGCAGGCGCACTGTAGCCACGCCGGGCCTAGTCAGCTGGTAGGTGAGGGGCATTGTTGCCACGTTCCTGCTGACCAGAGGCATGGGCGAGGCACTGTTGCCTCAGTCATCATTGATTAAAGTCTCGTCCCATCATATGGCCTGGATGGTACGGGAGTTGACCCGTGGCTGGATTGCGTAGCACGCCACAGGTGGTGCTGGCTTATCGAGGAGGCTTCGGCCATGCCGGGGTCGACTGCCTTGCGCTAGTTGTTGGGGCCGAGTCGACGTGTCTTACCGGGTCGGCTAGTCTGGCCGGCTTGCGGTGCTTGGCCGGGTCGAGCGACCCGGCCAAGCGCGTGCCGGTATTGAGGGGCGGTGTCAGCCCGTTGTTTTTTGAAGAGGATCCGGGTTCCGTTGCCTGCCCGGGGTCCATCCCCCTGATAGTAGTCCCCGAAGCTGTGAAGGTCCGCCGTCTTCGGATGAGTGGGCCTTCGCAGTTTCCCCCTTAAGCAAGGTGAATTCTGCGAACGCCGGGTCCGACAACACCCACTTTGTGCCGGTTTTCTCAGAAACCGGATCGTGGCATCCTGGCCATGGCGGGGGACCAAGAAGTTCGCCGAATCTTGGGGCAATCCCTCAGGCTTCGCGTGGGCGCCACGTGGTGCCCGGAAGTCGGAGGGGCCTGACAGGCCACGCACGTGACGGGACCGGGCGGCGGGCTGCGCGTGCCCTTGGCCCAAGCGCGCGGATTTATTGCGGCATTCGGGGGCCGGTTGCTCTTCCCCAGACAGTTACTGCGCGTGTACGTGCGCACTTATTGCGGGGTAGTGGAACGGGCGCGTGCAGACGATCCCACTTCCCCACTTCCCCACGTTCAAACCGAGGGTTATAAATTGGGGGCAGGGGGCGGCGGACATTATTCTCGCTCGTGCCCTCCTGTCCCTTTGCTCTCGCTTCGCTCTTTGCAACTGACGCACTGCGGCGCCCGCTGCTCTGAGCAAAACTCCTTCTCTCCATCTTCCTTCTTCTTCCTTCGATCATGTCGCTGCCATCGGGCTCCTGGATGGGTTCGAATGTCACCTCTGAGGACATCACCCAACTCCGGGCGACGCGGCGCCTGCCACGGGAGACGGACATCGGCATTCGCCTGCCATGCGGTGAGCAAAGGCCTCAGCCCGAGGGGCAGGAGCGCGTGATCTTCCTCATGCACTTCGAGCACGGGTTCGGGCTGCGGGCGAGCACCTTCTTCCGCGCGTTCATGGAGTTCTTCGGGCTCCAGCCGCATCATCTTGGCGCCGGCGCCATCGTCCAGCTCTCCGGCTTCGTCACCCTTTGCGAGGGGTACCTGGGGGTCGAGCCTACAATCGACCTCTGGGCGTGCTTCTTCTCCTTGAAGCAGCAGGGCCCATCGGCCGGGGAGTTTGCCGATTGCAGCGCCGCCGTCATCTCGAAGTGGTCGGGGGCGGATTTCCCCAAGATCCCGCTAGAGGATTCTGCCAAGAAGTGGCAGAACTCCTTCTTCTATGTCCGCAACCTCGGTGCGGATCGCATCAATCTTCTAGCCTTCGTCATCGCGCCGCCGCGGGCGAAGACGAACTGGGGCTACTCGCCCAGACACCCGTCGCAGGAGATCGTCAATCTCTGCGAGCGGGTGACGGTGATGAGGACGCAAGAGGGGCTCACCAGCACCGACCTCCTCGCCACGTTCGTCAGGTGCTGGGTCCTTCCGCTTCAGGGGCACTCCTGCCTCATCGGTGAAATGGTCGGCCTTCAAGACCCCAACCGCCTGGGGTCGACGCGGCTGTCCGCGGAGCAGATCGCGCGCGACATGAATGGCATCTCCAAGGCCAACCTTGGGGAGGACTGGCGGTTCGGCAAGGCGCCGTACAGCCAGTCAAACCCGGCACCGCAGGTGAGTGTCTGGCCTTCTTACTTTGTTGCCGTGCACCTTTTCATCCGTCCAGCCGCGACGCGGGGGTACTTCTGAATACGATTCACCATCCTTACGCTCGGGCCCCATCGCAGCTGACGCCGGTGGCGCCAGAGGAGCCCACAGCTCATGGCGGGGAGGAGGAGGCCGAGTCCGACGCTGGCGCTGGGCGTCGCACATGTAAGTCTCATGTTTTTCTTCATATGTCTTAAATTGCTGACCGTGGCACGGAACGGTCGATGCTGACGCCATTTGTTGGTGTAGTGGCGTTGGGTAGGGGAGGCGGTGACGCGGGCGGAGCCGGGTCCTCGCATGGGACGGCGCCGAGCCACCCGCATGGGAAAGACAGCGTCGCGCGGCGACCCCATGCCCCGAAGCGCATGGCGGACCCGGCCGGGGCCGGGAGGCCAGCCAAGAGGAAGCGCGGCGGCGGGGGCGAGAGGCCAACCCCGGTCCCGGTCTTGGCGGGGTAAGCTTCATCTCTTGTTGGCCCTCCGATTTTTTCCTTGAGCTAGTCTTGTTTCTTTTCTGCTTATTTCGTTTTCTTCTTCAGGTCGCCAATCATGCTGGCGAGGGCGGCGGCGGAAGCCGCGGCAGCCGAAGGGGTCGAGTTCCGCAAGAGCTGGTCCAACCTCGCCGACCAGGCCGAGGTGGAGGGACAGGCTGACTCGGACCTCGATCTGGATCCAAACGACGCTGAAGTCGTGGCCTGGTGGGACAGGAACCGGGCCGAGGCGGAGTTGGAGGCGGCATCGGCCCGGGCTTGGATTGGCGCGGCGGCGGCATGGAGCCGGCCTGGCGCGAGATGCCGGAGGGCACGGTGGTGGCGGCGACGGTCTTTGAGCCATCGTTTGGCGAGGGAGCGCGGCCATGGAGACCGGGCTGCGGTGGCGATCCCCGACCGGGCGGTCGTGGAGGTGGCGGATGACACCCCGCCGCGGGCCGACATGGTCGGGCGAGCGGGTACTGATGGTGGTGGAGGCGGCGCCGTTTTGGAAGAGATGCTGCGGGCGGCGGTGTCGGAGGTGCCGCCGGTTTTGGAGGAGGCACCGCAGGCGGCGGTGCCGGAGGCCACCCCGGCAGCTGGGTCGGAGAGACGATGCAGGGCGTCCCGGCGTCCGGGTCGTTGTCGGCGCCGGGAGGGGCGTTGAAGGAGGTGCTGGCCGCGTCGCGAGCGACCAGCGGGGAGTACGCCTTGGTGCCCCGGCAGGGAGGGCGCCGAGCTGCCATGCCGCAGCCGGTGCGGAGCGGGAGCGCCATTGTCTTCGGGCCTCAGACCTAGGAGGAGGCGGCGCTGGACGCCGTCAGTCGCCGCCTGCGAGGCAGGATAGAACGGCTCGAGGCCTTCGCCCAGTCCGAGGTGGAGCGGACGCGCGACCTGGAGCGCGCTGTTCTGGTAAGTCTTCTTGTAATTTTCTTCTTTGTGGGGGCGCGCCAGCGCACCCACTGGGTGTAGCCCCAGAGGTTCGGGTCAACTACGTAGTAGTTGGGTCGAATCTTTAGAGTGTTGGCCTTGTTCTGACTTCTGCTTTCTTCAGCATCTCGACGCTTTCCGGGTCGCCGCCTACAATCGTCTCCTGGGCAAGCACCGGGAGCTCAAGGAGCAGCTTGCCGCCAAGGAGGAGGAGCTCCGCGTCTCCGCAGGTATTCTTGTGCTCTTTGCTAGTGGGGGCGCGCTAGCGCACCCACTGGTGTAGCCCCGAGATTCGGGCCAACTTTGTAACAGTTGGGCCAAATCTTAAGTCTTGCTTTTTTCTTCTGCTGAGTCCTTTTTCGCAGCCGAGGTGCTGTCCTAGCAGACTTGTCTGCTCCAGGCCGGTCATTACTACGACCGACTCGTTGCCGACACTGGCCGGCTTGGCGTCGAGGCGGCGCAGGCGAGGGCGGAGGCGACCTCGGCTCGGCGGTCTCTTGACGAGGCCAACCGGCTGCATGAGCAGCTGGCGGGTCACAAGAGCCGCCTTGAGGCCGAGGTGGAGCACCTTAAGGCGGAAGCCGCCAAGGTGGCAGAGGCGTAGCAGGCCCTGGTGGAGGCGGACCAACAACGCGGCCAGCTGGCCGACGACAAGGGCCGGCTCCAGGCCGAGGTGGATCTCCTGTGGGAGGAGGTCACCACGGCTAAGGGGGCCCGTCAGGACGAGGCCCGTCGCCGCGAGGCGGCTGAGAAGGCGGCCGAAGACAAGGACGCCGAGCTGAAGGCGGCCCTTGCCAAGGCGGTCGATCTGGAGAAGGCGCTCAAGGAGCGCGATCGTGCCATCGAACGGGAGCGGCATGGTACGTTCCTTGAAGCGCAGCACCTGGAAGAGTCCTTCCCCAGTAAGTGCTTTTTCTTGTGATTTGCCGGGTCGGGATCCGGCCTTTCTTCCTTGTTGTTCTTCTTCTAACTCGCTTCTTCCTTTGTGGCAGGGGCCTTCCCGGAGACGCAGCGGCTAGCGGAGGAAACCGTCCTCCATCAGCGCGACCCGACCGACGTCGTTGGGTCCGGGACGGACCGCGGGTGGCCTGGACCTTCCCGGAGAACATCGCCACCGCTAAGGCCCGCCTGCAGGTCCTGGGAACGCAGTTGGGGCGGCTGTCCCAGGACGGCACCGCAATGACGGCGGCCCTATGGCTGGACTCCATCCAACCGAGCAGCTTCTCGCGCCTGGCGCGTTGGTTGGAGATGGGTCCGAACCGGCTTGGCGAGTGGCGTGTCTCCACCACTCGTGCCGGTGCTGAGATGGCGCTCCGGTTCGCGCTGTCCTGGTATCCAGACCTGCAGCTGGACGCATTGATGGGCCAGCGGGCTGGTTCAGAGCAGCACTTGCAGGAGCAAGCCGGCCGGATCGCCTCCCGGGCTAGCTACATCGCCGAGTTCGCCTTCCACGACGAGTTCCATCCGGAGCGGACGGAAGACGGCAGGGCCATGGACAGCGACGACTACGGCTTGCTCCTCCACGATCTGGAGGGGATCTCGGAGGAGATGGGCGTCTACCGCGATGTGGGTGCTGAGGAGGACACCGGCGCCTTGCTGGACCCCAAAGCCACCAGGGGAGAACCGTTGATGTCGCGACGCGGCGCTAGAGATGCCTGAGACACTTTGTGTAAAATTTGTTAAATAGCAGGTCCACCCACCCACTGGGGGTTTTAGGGTGTAATGAACTCGGGCTGTGGGCCTTTTCTTAAATACTTGTGTAGATGTTGTGGGCGCTTTTGATTTTTGCCTTCCATTTTTTGGACCGATTTCATGCGCCTTTCCTTTCTCAAACCTCCCCCCCCCCGTGAGTCTGACGGCCGAGCCTCCGGTCCGTGACAAGGAGTTCGGTTCTTTGAGAGGAGCGCGCGGGACTTGGGTCCCTTGAAACGTTGAGCGCGAGCGAAACACTCACTGGGCTAGCTGGCGGCAATCCGGCGAAGCCGGTTGGCGAGCAGCCGGTCGTGCAGCTGTTCATTTGATGAATGGTTAGCCGGGTTGATCGACCCGACAGCCTTTGACTTAGTGTATGAAGCATAAAGGAGCTTTGGCCCGTTGTGCTTGCCAGCCAACAGCCAAAGCTGGATCTGTGGCTTTAGGGCGAAGTGGGGGACCGCGACATCCTAACTTTATCAGGAATCACCAAGTAAGGCGGCGGGGTGGCGACCAAGCCGGCCAGCCCCCGAGCCCCCGGGTTGAGCGAGTCGGACCGGTGGCCGGGTTCAGTGGTATAGTGATGCAAGAAAATAGGACACAATAAATTGGTCGACAAAAGGCAGCCCCCGAGTCTCGCTCGAGGACCCCGTAGTTTCATGCATTTACAAAAGGCGACGATACATACGCTCATGCGGCTAACTGTAAACCGGGCGGAGGAGTTCCGCATTCCACGGCCGGGTCGTTTCTTCACCGGCGGTGTCCTTCTTGCGCTTCCTTGACTTTCGTGCGTCAATGAGGTAGTAGGCGTTGCGGTCGCGCAAGGCCCTGCTCACGATGAATGGGCCCTCCCATGGAGGGGACAGCTCGTGCTGGCCTGCCTGCTCTTGGACGAGTCGAAGGACGAGGTCGCCCTCATGGAACGCGAGGGGCTTGATCTTCTTGCTGTGGTAGTGCCTCAGGCCTTGCTGGTAGATGGGTGAGCGACTAAGCGCCAGGAGGCATGCTTCTTCGAGCAGGTCGATGCCATCTTCGCGGGCTTCTCTGGCTTCGGCTTCGGTGTACATCGCGACGCGCGGCGAGTCGAACTCGACGTCGGTCGGGATGACGGCTTTGGCTCCGTAGACGAGGAAGAACAGGGTGAACCTGATCGACCGATTCGGCATGGTGCGTAGACTCCAGAGAACGGCTGGCAACTCGTCAAGCTAGCTGTCGGGTGAGCGGATGAGTGGCTCGATGAGTCGCGGCTTGAGGCCGGACAGGATGAGTCCATTGGCCCGCTCGACTTGCCCGTTGGACTGCGGATGCGCAACGGAGGCCAGGTCGAGGCGGATTCCGGAGACGGAGCAGTATTGTTCGAGCGCGCCCTTGGCGAACTTGGTGCCGTTGTCGGTGATGATGCTGTTCGGCATGCCATAGCGCACCACTATGTCCTTGATGAACCGGACGACTGTTGGCCCATCTAGTTTCTTGATTGGTTTTGCCTCGATCCACTTGGTGAATTTGTCCACCGCCACCAGCAAGTGCGTCATGCCGCCTTGAGCGGTTTTGAAGGGTCCCACCATGTCGAGTCCCTAGACCGTGAAGGGCCAGGCGATCGGTATGGTGCGGAGTGCTGACGCCGACTGGTGGCTGCGTTTGCTGAAGCGCTGGCATCCCCCGCACTTGGGGACGAGCGACTCGGCATCTTGGAGGGCTGGGGGCCAGTAGAAACCGTGGCGGAAACCCTTGGCGACCAGGGATCGTGATGCGGCGTGGTGTCCGCACTCGCCCTGATGTATGTCGAGGAGGATGTTGATGCCCCGTTCCTGCTCGACACAGCGCTAGAACACGCCGGTGGAGCTGAGCTTGACGAGCTCGCTGTTAATGATGTTGTAGGCGGACGCCCGACGCTGCACTTGCCGATATTCGATCTCGTCCATGGGGAGAACCTAGTTCTCCAAAAAATTCTGATATTGGGAGGGCCCAAGATGGAGCCGTAACCACGGCGAAGACGACCACCAGGGTGGGTTCCGAGTCGGCAGCCCTCGAGCCGGGTTGAGCAGCCCCCGGGTCGGGGATGGCGACGGTCGGGTCTGGGACGATGGTGGCCGGGCCGGGTTCAGCAATCCCCGGGCTGGGTTCAGCAGTCCCCAGGCCGGGTTGAGGTGCAGCCGGGTCGTCTGGAATGTGGATGGACTGGGAGTCCGGTGATGGCTTGATGGACGGCTTGCGCAGGTGCTTGAGGGAGACGCCGGACGGGATGGCATGTCGTGACGAGGCGATCTTGGCGAGCGTGTCGACTGGTTCATTCTCTGCGCGCGGGACATGGAGGAACTCACAGCCCTCAAAGGATCCGAACAGCTTTTGGACGAGGAAGAGGTAGCTTGCCATGTTGGAGTCGCGGGCGTCCCATTCGTCGGAGCACTGCTGCACCACCAGGTCCGAATCACCATAGCACAGGGTGCGCCGGATGCCGAGTTCCTTGGCAAGCCAGAGGCCGTACACAAGAGCTTCGTACTCGGCGATGTTGTTGGAGGCAGTGAAGTGGATCTGGAGCGCGTAGCTGAGCCGGTCGCCCTTTGGGGACGACAGTACGATGCCGGCCCCCAAGCCGAGTCGCATCTTGGACCCGTCGAAGTGCATGCGCCAATGCGTCGAGTCAGGAGGCAGCGGCAAGTACTGGGTCTCGGTCCAGTCGACGAGGAAGTCGGCCAGGGCTTGAGACTTGATCGTGGTGCGGGGCTCGTAGAGGATGGTGTGGCCGGCTAGCTGGATCGCCCACTTGGCAACCCGGCCAGAGGCATCCCGGCACCTGATGATTTCTCCGATAGGCGCGGTGCTGACCACGGTGACAACATGCTCTTGGAAATACTGCTTCAGCTTCTTAGCGGTGAGGTACACGCCGTAACACATCTTCTGGTAGTGCGGGTAGTTCTGCTTGGAGTTGGAGAGCACCTCACTTAGGTAGTAGACTGGGCGCTGGACGGCTTGGATCTTGCCCTTCTCTGGTCGCTCAAGCACCAACACCGTGCTGACCGCCCGCGAGGTCGCGGCTATGTAGAGCCGCAGAGGCTCCTTGTCAGTCGGCGCGGCCAGGACTGGTGCGGTGGAGAGCATGCACTTGAGGTCTTGGAAGGCCTCGTCTGCCTTGCCGTTCCATTCGAACGGGTTCGTCTTCTTCATCAGCTGGTACAGGGGTAGCGCCCTCTCGCCCAGCCGGCTTAGAAACTGGCTGACCAAGGCCAAGCATCCGGTGAACTTCTGGACATCGCGCAGCCGAGCTGGCTTACACATGCGCTCGATGGCCTTGATCTTCTCCGGGTTCGCCTCAATGTCGTGTTCCGAGACGAGGAAGCCGAGTAGCTTTCCGGCCAGGATGCCGAAGACGCATTTTTCCGGGTTAAGCTTGACCTTGTATTCGCGGAGGTTGGCAAACGTTTCCTTCAAATCGTCGAGGAGCGTGAGGTGCTGCTTGGTTTTCACCATGATGTCGTCCACGTATACGTGGATATTGCGGCCGAGTTGCGGCAGCAGGCATTTCTGCATGCAGCGCTGGAAGGTGGCACCGACGTTCTTCAAGTCAAACAACATGGTGACGTAGCAATACGCCCCAAAGGGCGTACTGAAGGACGTCTTCAGGGCGTCAGCCGGGTCCTGCTTGATCTGGTGGTAGCCGGAGTAAGCGTCCAGGAAGGACAGGAACTCACACCCGGCGGTCGAATCGATGACTTGGTCGATCCGCGGGAGGGCGAACGGATCCTTGGGGCAGGCCTTGTTGAGGCTGGTGTAGTCAATACACATGCGCCAGGTCTTGTTCTTCTTCAGGACGAGGACTGGATTGGCCAGCCACTCGGGGTGAAACACTTCCATTATGAAGTCGGCCGCCAAAAGCTTGGCAACCTCTTCACCAATGGTTCTTCTCTTCTCTTCGGAAAATCGTCGTAGGGGTTGACGGACAGGCTTGGCATCCTTGCGGACGTGAAGTTTGTGCTCGGCGTACTTCCTCGGGATACCCGGCATGTCCTTGGGGGTCCATGCAAAGATATCCCGATTCTCACGGAGCAAGTCGACGAGCTCGCCTTCCTATTTGCTGTCGAGGCGGGCGCCTATGACAACATACTTGCTGCAGCTGGGTACTCCTGGGTTGAGCTTCACTTTCTTGGTCTCCTTGGAGGGCTTGAAGGCGGCCTCATCGGCCGGGTCCGGGGTCGGCCTCGTCGGCCGGGTCCGGGGTCGGGATCGACGCGGCGGAGGCCTCGCCTGCCAGGGCGACGATCCGGTCGAGCTGGCGCCGCTCCTCGGCAATGACCAGCGACTCGGCCAACTTGGCGCCGTCTCGGGCGCACTCCAGGGACTTGCAGTAATCGCCGGTGACGGTGATGAGGCCCTTGGGACCCGGCATCTTCATCTTCAGGTACGCGTAGTGGGGAACCGCCATGAACTTGGCGAGCGCGGGCCGGCCTAGCAACGCGTGATACGCGCTGGACAGGTCCACCACCTCGAACTAGATCGGTTCACGCCGGAAGTGGCCGCTGTCACCGAACAAGACATCTAGCCAGACCCGGCCAATGGGGGAGCAGGAGAGGCCGGGCACGATGCTATGGTAGATCGTTCGGGTCGGCTCCAGGTCCTCGGCCTTGAGGCCGAGCTTGGTCATCATGTCGCGGTAGAGGATGTTGATGTTGCTGCCGCCGTCGATGAAGACTCGGGAGAACTTGCATGTGCGCCCCGCGATGATGGTGTGGTTGAGGACAAGGGTGTAACCACCCGGACTCGACATGACTGCCGGGTGATCCTCCCGGGTCCAGGTGATCGGGCGATCCAACCAATGCATGAACTCCGGCTTGGCCGGGATGACGGTGTTCGCCTCCTGCTGAAGGAGGTGCTCGCTGCGCTTGTCGTTGCCGAGGCTGGTGAAGACGACGTAGGCCGCGTTTTGGTCCAGGTAGGCATCGTCGCGCACCGCGCCGCCAGCTAGAGGCGGAGGCGGCTGTCCCGTGCCTGGAGCCGGAGCCAGAGGGGGCGGGACGTCGCCCCTCATGATGCGCTTGGTGATGGCGCACTACCGAAGCGTGTGCATGGAGGGTTTTGCGCCGCTGTGGTTCTTGCAGGGGGTCGAGCATCTGCTCGAAGCTCACGGCGGGTTGCCATGCCGTCTTGCCGGTTTGCCGGCGCTTCGTCGCCGGGTCCACCGCGGGCTCGACGGCCGCGACGAGCTGGTTGTCATGACGTGAAGCCGGCTGGTCGGCCTTGCGCTTGTTGTTCTGGTGATGCTACTGCCGGCTACTTTCGCCGGCAGGCTTCAGAGGGGGAACCGGCTTCGTCTTGCTGGCTTCATCCAGCGCCACCTGGATCTTCATGGCGGAGTCGGCGGTGGCGTAATTGTCCGCCGTCACCATGAGCGCGGCCATGGTGGCCGGCTCGGAGCGTAAGAGCTTGTGCTTGAGGAGGGTGCCATCTCGGCACCCGCTGACGAAGTACTGGATCACCTGGACTTCATGGACGCCCTCGTAGCTGTTTCGGAGCTCGGTCCAGTGTGCGAGGTACTCGTGACCGGTCTCCGTAGGCCCTTGCACGCACATGGCGAGCTGGCTAGGGCGGCCGGGCCACTTGTAGGTCCCGATGAAGTTGCAGACGAAGGCTTCCTCGAAGTCCACCCACGTGTTGATTCTGCCCATCGGCAGGATGTTCAACCACGTACGGGCCGACCCTTGGAGCATGAGCGGTGCGTAGCGCACGGCGAGACGACGATTGGCACCGGTGATGCCAATGGCCGTGGTGTAGTCGGTGAGCCAGTCTTCTGGCTTCACCGTCCCGTTGTACTTGGGGGTGTCGCGGGGGAGAATGAATCCTTTGGGGAAGGGCTCCTCCTGGATGCGTGGGCCAAAGCACGCCGGCCAGATAGCGTCGCTCTCCTCCACCTCCAGGTAGCGAGCGAGCCGATTGAGGCGTTGGCGAGCGTCGGCATCATCGATGGCGCGC